>NC_092804.1:105902246-106202246 GCF_040954645.1 Diabrotica undecimpunctata | reverse complement strand
TTGTGATGGGTTTGTATAATAGGTATTTTAACGTACGAGTCCGACATACCAGTCATTACGTCTAGTCCTGATGATACTTAAATATATTTCCTTCTTACACACACTCTCTCTCTCTCTCACACACACACACACACATACACACACACACACACACACACACACACACACACACACACACACACAAACACACAGACACACGCACGCGCATACACCCACACATACGCACACACTCTCACACGCAAATTTGTTTATCTGTGAATATTTTGTGGATCCTTCTGAACAAAAGAAGTTCTCTTGCAATTTTTTTTTTCTAAATTTAATAGTATTTGAGTTATAAATAATTTAACCTTGAACCTCATTCTGGTCTCGCGATGTAATGCAAAAATATTTAATAAGAAAATTTTTCGGAGAGAACCCGAGCTTTTCGCATTATCTATAATAGAACATTTACCTTATATCCCCTTTGTCTTCTCTTGGGGTAGAGTGAGGTGCCTTTTTCTCCTAGATTCTTGCTTTGGGTGGTTTTCATGATGTCACGTTGTATGTGTTCGTACGTCAACCGTACCGTTGAAAAAAGTCTTTTGAAAACTCGATGAATAATGTTGATCTGTGGAGTTCTCCAGAGTTCGGTTTATTTTCTTTTGTAGGCCGTAATTATAATATTTACTTAATTTAGAGGAGATTCAACTCATTAGTAACAGATTTTATCTAATCTTTTTTTTTTTCTGTTTCCAAACATTTTGTCCATTCAATTTGGGCGTTGAAAATTTATGTGCTATTAATTGAGAATTTTTTCTTTTTCTGAATATTACGCCTAGGAATTTGTATAGATGTGCTGCAGTTTTCCACTATATGTACCAATTTTCTAGTTTGTACAGAGCATATTATAAATAACTGAATGATTCAACCGTTATTTTATGGAAATTTATTTTATATAACAATAAAATACTGTAAACTTTGTTTCCAAAACTTCTACAAATTTTATTATATTTCATATAATAAAGCTGTTTCGGCAAAGTGCCTTTTTCAAGTGATCTATTTTTAATATGTTTTATATGTGTTGGCTCTTGTTTTTTTAATATATTTGCTTTAATATATAAGTTGTTGTTTGTTCTAAAAGCTGGTGTTTTTCCTTTCTTTTTATTTGTTTGGCTATTTTTGTTGATTGTTAATATATTGCCTGTATATGTAATCGTAATCGAGCAGAAGGTACGGCGTTTTTTCTTTGGTGGTGGAAATACTAATTTCAGGGCTTTCTTATGTAGTTTTTGATTTAAAATTTTATTAATTGTTTGTTCGTTGTACCCATTGTTTACTGCTGAATGATATTTAATTCTATCTCAAAGTTGTATTTTAACATCATAATTTCTATTAATCTATGTAACATGCTACGATAGGCCGCCAATTTATGTTGTGTAGGATGGGATGATGAATAGTGTCTAGTAATATCAGTATAGGTAGGTCTATGAAATACAGAGAACTCACGTTTGTTTTTAAGTCTATTAATTTTTAAATCTAAAAAATCTATAGATTGACTTTGTTCTGTTTCTATTGTAAATTTAATATGACTATGGAGTAGATTAATATACAATAAAAATTGGTCAAGTTGCCTGTTAGTTCCTGTAAAAATACCAGTAAATGATCTACGTATCTCTACCAATATAAAAACTGTTTGAAATCTTTGTCTCTAGATGATCCCTAAAAATATTTGATAGCAAGGGCTTTCAATAATAGAAAAACAGATTCTATATTTGCATTTTACCTTCTAGATCATAATCATTCTTTAATGACGAATTTTATATTCTTCACTTCCAAAATAAAGGCCTTAAGCTATCTTTTTTAGAATCTATGAAAATTATCAAATTAATTAATACAGACATAATTGTGAATGACCAACTTCAGACAAACAGTTCTCCCCTACTCGACCTATTCAGTTTAAGATTAAACACGTAAGTGTAAACACGTTCCAAAAATCCTAGATTTGATCACGCCATCCGTACAACTGCTGAGAGAGACATGACACGACTGCTTGGTACCCCCTTCGACCCACAGGCACCCCATGATCATCCTATCATGGCGCCTGTGGATCACCAAACTTTCAAAGAATTTTACCAAATCGGCAAATCAAACACGCCGGGACCTGACAAAATTGCCAGGAACTGCGTGAAACACCTCCCACCGAGCGTCACTCTATACCTGACGAACATAATCAATGCCACTCTCAAACTCTGCTACTTCCTATCCTCATGGAAAGTAGCCAATACAATCATGCTCTTAAAGAAGGGCAAGCCACGTACCAATCCAAACTCTTACAGGTCGATATCTCTCCTTAATATCTTGGCTAAAGTCTTCGAGAGGATACTTAAAGAAAGACTCGTAGACTTTACCACAGAACACAATATCATCCCACCTTACCAATTCGGCTTTAGAGAAGGGTACTCAACCAAAACGGCATTGACAGAAATCGTCACACACATCACCCAAGGTCTGAACGACGGAAAAGTTTCACTTGGTATCTTCCTCGATGTTCAAAAAGCCTTTGCCAAGTCTGGCATGTGGGACTGGTCAAGAAACTAATGAACATCGGCTTACCATTCCCATTCGTCAGAATTATCCATTCATATGTTACTCAACGGCGAATTACGGTCAAGGAGCGAGATCAATTCTCCGAATCCTTTATTCCCACTGCGGGAGTACCTCAGGGTTCCGTGTTGGCACCAATACTATACTCCATATATAACAGTGACTTCCCTAACCCACAATACACAAACATAATCACCTTAATCTACGCAGACGACACAGCTCTACTCACAACAGCACAAGACGTCGACTCTACACTCAGGTTCGCTCAAAATCACCTACACCTGGTCGACAGGTGGTGTCGGAGATGGAGAGTGACACCTAACCCAGACAAAACACAAATGATTCTCTTCAGACATCCAATGCGCAGTCGATACATCACACCCATAATTTCCGAAAGACATAACTTAAGACTCTGGTCGGAACGACTCCGACTCCGTAACCAGATCGAATACCTCGGTGTAGTGTTCTCACAAACACTGTACTGGAAAGACGATCTCGACAGAGCCTGCAACGAGGTTAGGAGCAAGCTCGGCCTTCTCAATACTCTTAGTGGTAAATTCGGAAGAACACATTCACGAACACTAATACATACTTACAAAGCATTCATCATCGAGTCATCGAGTATAGATCCAGTATCTATACTATGTTGCCCGGCCACTGCACAGACAGATTGCTATCATTGGAGAGGAGAATCTTACGTAGACTAAACCGCAAACGATCATACTACCCATCCGCCCAAATTCATCGCCTGTCGAATATCCAGCCCATCAATGAGAGGTTCCCCTCTCTGAGCAGGAGTTACACTATCCGCACCATCCAAGACCAAAACCTCAGAGCCATAGCATCCTAAAAACTACCTGTTCATCCCTCGGCAATGTATTCAGAAGAAAACCCAAACACAAACTCCCTTTCCTACCCGCTATTCTGCTGGAAGTCGCCAGCAACGAACTCCCTGATGAATATATTGACATACAGGTGGCAACTCCCCTCTATTACCGTCGTCGCATTCAACACTAAATGCTCACTTCGAGCTTGCCATAGACAGGGGGATCGGTTTTATGTGGTTTCTCGATCCCATTGCACAATGACACCTGTCTATTTGTTGAGGTACCAGCCACAGCTGCCCTCCCGCGCCGCGTCACACATTTACTAATTACATTATTAAACACTAAATAAAATACATATTTATACTAATTCATTTTTAGATTAACAAATTCTGAAAAGAACCGTTTTCACCACTACCTTTTGCCCCTGGTTGTCCAGGCACTCCACCGAAGACAACTGCCGAGCAACAAACAAGCCAACACTCCGCACACCAGTGGATTCAACACCAAAACCAGTGCCAAAACCAGCAAAAAAGAAAACACGCCCTGAAGAGGCAATAGCCTAGAACGGGACAACAGAAACACCCAGAAACAAAACAACCAAAATCAACAAAACGACGAACAATGAGTGCAAAAATAGATCACTTACGAAAGGCTCTCTGTTGAAACAGCTGTAGTAATAAGATATTATAATAAATTTTGTGGAAATTTTGAAAACAAAGTTTTTACATGTTATAAATATCATATATATGGTATTGGTGACAATACTATCGCTCAAGGATATCCTATTTGGACCGTAAATTTCCTGTCTACTACTTAAAAATCTATCAGTTTTGTCATTGATTATCCGTATCCGCAACTGGTCATCGGTGGTTGAGCAGTGTTCCACTGTATCGAAGGCTTTAGTGACATAAAAAACTGATGTTTCTTGGTATTGATTGTTGTTAAATCTTTGGTAGATGTCTACTATTAGTCTAAGTATTTAGAATTTCCAGAATTAGGAGGCTCAATCCAAATGGCGCTTTCGGAAGCATTCCTAGTTCTTCTGACAGTCTTTTAATCTATTAATATTACTCATTCAAGGATATTGCTTTCCGCTGATGGCAGGGTGGTCGTCTATAATTTTGTGGAAAAATGCCGTTCTTTGCTGGTTTAGGAATTATTATCACATGGGATATTTTCCATCTTTTTGAGAATGGCATGACTCGTATTCTGGTATTGATTAGAAGTGTTAAGTGTACTACAGATTTTGCTAAGATGTGTTTGAGGGCTCCTATTGTTATTTGGTCTGGTCTTGGTGACTTTCTTGATTACTGGATTCTAATTAATTCCTTGACTTCTTACGGAGTTGTTTCTTGGTAATTATTCCTTTCTCATTTGCGTAAGTTTCGATTTTTATAAAAAAATACTACCTCCACCTAGGGATGTTCACCTTCATCGTTTGATATAGATTTGAAAAAATGAATTATTTATCCCATACTACTTTATGGAGTCGAAACACCAGGATATATTATCCTATATTCAATATTTCCATCTCACCTGATTCAACATATTGAGAATAAATACGGACGAAATACTGAGATGGATAGTAAACTGAAGAAGTAAGACAAGAACTAAATATCAACTTCATTAATGAAAAAATGAAAGAATAAAGAACAAAATGGAAATAGCGTACAACAGAATTGATAAAAATCATTTAACTAAACGAATACTTTACGTACAAATAGAAAAGGAGAAGTAGTAGGACGGCTTTTAAAAAGATGAAGCGAAGTTTTAAGTTTTGTCGAAATAGGAAACAGATGTCTAACTCCTGCTTGAAGATTGTTCTGATGATATTAGTTAGTTGGGCGTTGGACAACTTGGGCATCAACCTTTGTACATGGATAGTATTAAATCATAACCACAAGAGAAATCATAAGATTTCCTACCTGGCGAAACTGAATTCAAATCTGCATCGAAATAAAAATCTAATACTGTCATTATGTTTTATGTATTAAATTATACTTGCGCGAAATATTCATCAACTAAAAAAAAATTAAACCTAAGGCTGAAGACGTGAGTGGGGATGCCGACGGTCCCCATATCAAGCCACGGAGTTTCTGGATGACGTTTCTGTTCTTTTGTCTTTCGGCAACTAAAATAAATAACCTTAAAATAATTATATAGAATAAATAGCAACAGTTCGCCATTTCTAACGATTGCATAAATTCTTAAATTTTAGTTTTGTAACTCAGAAAATTGCTTAGGGATTTGAGCGAGAGACTTTAATCGCACGGTATACTCTCTATCCATTACTCTTTTATTCTTTATTATTATGTTGATGACCTTCCTGATAAACAGTTTTTTCTGATTTTAATGTCACTGTATTTAGTTTAACTGGTAGTTCGTTCAATTTTCTAATTTTAGATGTTTCCTTGAATTTTCTTGGTCTTTTTTACCCAAGTATTGCATTCTGCCGTAATTTTCTTAGCCTAGTTTAAGCAGAGTACGTAAATCAGTTATTACGGAGAATTCAAGAAACAGGAATATTTGCGTTATATGCTGTTTATGATAAGGCGTTACGATATTATGTAAACATCTGATATTTTTATGTTAACGTTGTAAGTGCTCCAGCCTTGGCCTTTAGCAGCAAATAAATATAAACACTATTATGATGGATTATTATAGTCCAGTGAACATAATATATTTATTATATTATATATTATAATATATTAACATATGAGCATGAGAGGTTTAAAGCAAATAAATATGGATTACGTATTCGGTTCGGGGAACGATTGAATAAATCAGCAGCTTAACCTAGCGCTCAATGAACTTAAATACTATAAAATACAACTAGCGGCAAAACAAGAAATAAAGGAGCTAGGAAATGGAATAAAAGAAACAAAAACAAACTTAATACTGTATAGCGGAAGAGAGAATGGAAAGAAATAATTTGAAATGGCTTTTGTAGTTATTATTAACATCAAAAACATCTTAGATTTAAAAGCAACCAAAGAAAGATTATGTAAACTATGACTAAAATACATTTTTTTAACCTTTCAAACAATAATGCCCATAGTCCGACAGAAGAATACGATAGAATTAAAAATAAGTTCTATGATTAGTTAGAGGAAATAATTATCCGAGAAACACTAGGTCGTGTCCTCACATGTTAGTGAGGACATCACATTCAGTGACGTAAAGTTACTCCCATACTTCCCATAGTGCCTCTTAAAATATTAGTCAGGAGTACACATTAAATAATTGTGGCGACAATACACACCCCTGTCCGGCCCCTCTTTGATTTTCTACTTAGTTTGTCTGACTATCTTCCATCCACACGACTGCTGTGTGATTGTAGTACATATTTTTGATTAAATTAATATCCCTGGAATCTAGGTGTATGTGTTTTAATGCATGTATGAGTTTAAAGGCTTTATAAAAATCCATATAACATATGAATACATTTTTTTCATAAACAATCCATACAACATATTCGCTGCATTTTTGTAATAGTACCGTCATTGCGCGCAATGCTTCTCTTGTTCCTGTTCCACCTCGAAATCCAAACTGTGTGTTGTCTAATTATTCTTCACATTTTTTATATATAAGTACACTGTTAAATAACTTTGAGTAGTACTTTTAAAGTGTGGCTCATGAGGCTAATTATTGCGTATTCATCGCAAGATTTACAATTATTTTTATTGGGTAAGGGTAAAAAGATAGATTTTAGTCATCCATCAGGAGTTTTACCGTCTTGTTATTTTTTATTAAACAATTTAGTTAGACACTCTTTATTTTCTTCATTTAGGATTTTTAATGTTTCCACTGGAATTTCATCAGATTCTGGCGCGTTACCATTTTTTGAGTTTTTAATTGCCTGTTTCACCCCTAATATTAGAATTTGTATATTTTCATTAGTTGGTAATGTTTCATTTATTTTTTCACTATTATCTATAAATATCTAGATAATGTATTTCTCCTAAGTTTGTAGTTTTTCTTCTTGTCATAATTGGAGATCTCCATTGAAGTTTCTTATAACTTGTGGTATCCTCTGTCGTGTATTTCCCAAAATTTGTTATAGTTCCTTATATAGTTTAAGTGTCGTTTCATATTAAATTCTTCTATTTCTTTCCAATTTTCATCCATCCAGCGTTCTTTAGCTTTCTTGATATGCGTTTTTGCTAGTTTCTTCATTTGCTTGTATTTTTTATTTGTATTTCTGTATTTTCGTTTTTCTTTAATGAACTTTACAATATCTGGTGTAAATATTGATGGCAAGGATCTGCGCATAATAACCAGTCTCTATTGGAACCAAAGTGCTGAGATAAAGATGGGCAACTTACACAGTGGGAAGATAGATATTAAAAAGGGTGTACGACAGGAATGCGTCCTCTCACCGCTCCTGTTTAATATATACTCTGAACAAATCTTCAGAGAAGCACTGGGAGAAATTTCGGAGGGTATCAAAGTAAACGGAGAGGTAATCAATTATATAAGATATGCTGACGACACAGTTATTATCGCAAATTACTGCAACGAGCTTCAAAGACTCATGCAAAGCATACACACAGCAAGTCAAGAATATGGTTTAGAACTCAATACAACCAAAACTAAATGCATGCTCATCAGCAGAACACAACAACCTCCGATGCAATTGACATTAAACAACCGAAAAATAGAACAAGTGGAGACATACACATACCTTGGAACCACAGTCAACACAAAATGGGACCAGTCAACAGAAATAAGATCACGAATTGAAAAAGCGTGAAACGCGTTCAACAATATGAAAAAGTGGTTCACAAGCAAAATCTCAATGGAACTAAAATTAAGACTGGCCAAGTGTTATGTCTTCCCGGTCTTGTTCTATGGAGCAGAGGCATGGACCACAACGGAAGCCACCCTGAAGAAACTAGAATCCTTTGAGCTGTGGATATATCGCCGTATTCTTCGGATATCCTGGACAGACCACATCACTAACGTGGAAGTAATGCAGAGAATAGGCAAAAGCAAAGAAATAATCTTCACCGTAAAGAAACGGAAGCTTGAGTACTTCGGACATGTCATGAGGCATACCAAGTACCGGCTGCTACAGCTAATAGCCCAAGGAAGAATCGACAGTAGGAGGGGACCGGGAAGAAGACGACACTTATGGATGCATAACCTGCGACAATGGTTCGGACTAACATCGACCGAACTGTTCAGAGGTGCCGTAAACAAAGTTCTTTGCCCTATCCGAAACGGATAGGGCAAAGAAGAAGGTGTAATTTCGTCTTTTTTGGCGTTTTGTTCTTTTCTACCCACAAACATTTTCCCAACATTTCGTTCCAGGTACTGTTAATATCGTTCTTTTAAGCTTCTGTGAATGGTGGTACCATTGCTTCATTTATTTGTTGTTGACATTTTTCACCCTCAAGATTTGACAAATCTAGTCTCAATTTTACTCTTTTTTCTATTGTTTTCTTAGTTTAATATTAACGCTACCAAGAATTAAATTGTGTTTGTAGTCTGCATCAGCACTAGGATATGTTTCCATGCTTTTAATTCCTTTTCTAAATCTTTTATTAATAAGAATGTAATCGATTTGGTTTCTTGTCAGATTTTTTTTTTGTCTACTTGTGCATTTCATGTATAAAGTCTCCTTGGTGGTTATTGATAAAAGGTGTTTATGATGACTAGTTCTTTCTCTTTACAATATTGTACTAATCTGTCTCCTCTTTCGTTTGTTATTCCTAGACCATAATTCCCTATAATATCTTCTACTTTCCCTTTACCGACTTTAGCGTTAAAATCGCCCATTATTATGTTGACTTTATGTTTTTTATGTTTATCGTTAGATTTTGTAAATCTGAATAGAATAGATGTAAGCTGCATTATCGGTGCTGCTTGATGATGGGGCATAAATTTGAATTATTATATGTTTATTAGGTATGTTTTTACCTGTAACATTATTATTCTTTCATTACAGGGAATAAAATTAGAGACATACGGTTGTACTGTTTTTTAAATCATGATTCCCACACCCTTTTTTTAATCATCCGTACTGCTTCTTCTTCTTCTTAGCCTTCTGTCGTCCATGTTTGGACATAGGCCTCTCCCAATTACTTCCATCGGTCTCTATCCTGAGCAACATATTTCCAATCAGTACTGCTACAGAGTAATAAAGAACAATGTCATTGAACACTGTTCATTTCTAGTAATACTATTGCAAATTTTATAGTTTTGGCTCCGTTTTGTTTTGACTCTTCATTAGTAATTTTTCTTGAGATATCCTTAGGGATCTTTAGTGAAGTGGTTTCTCCTTGACATCTGATATCCTTATGAAGTTGACCAGTCATGGTTCATCCTCCTTTATGGCCGCTTTGTCAATCTCAGGACAAAAGAGTGCAGCTTATTCGTCCAAGGCCGTTAACCAGTAAACTCTCTTCCTTGTCAGCTTCGACCCTAGTTTATATTGGGGTTGGTTACCTAATCTCCAGTAGAGTTACTCAGATTACCAGCGTTCAGGTGACCATGATCATACTTTTTGGTAAAAGAAAGGTCTTTGATCAATGTGTACTTCCAGTTCTAAAGTATTGAGCAGAAATATTTAACCTTCCAGAAAAGTAATCAATACGATACAAGTGACACAGAGAGAAATGGGGAAATTAATGTTGAATATATCCCTCAGAGACACAGTTTCAAATTAAATAGTTAAGAGAAAAACTGGTGTTACGGACGCAGTCAAAAGAATTACAACGCTGAATTGGAACTGGGCGGGATATGTTGCCAGAGTCAGAGATGGAAGATAGACCAAGAAAGTTTTAGAATGGAGACCTAGACACGATGTTTATCGTAATCTAGGACGTCCTCCAACAAGATGGCCAGGTGACATCAAGCGCATCCAGCCCAACTGGATTCAGGGTGCTCAAGTTAAAATTCAATGGAATTATTTACGGGAGACCTATGTTCAGCAATGTACTTAAAAGGGCTAATGATGATGATGAAGGTTTTATTTGTGTTGAAGTGAAATGTACTCTTATTTTCGAAGTATATTATTTGTGAAATTTAAAATAGATAAAATTGAATGTATAAATAGGTACGAATAGAAAGTGTTTCGTCTCAAAATTTAGGGAAAATCATGTTTGATGGGATTTTGAAAGCAGAGAAAAACACAGTCTGTTCCTGTTCGTCAAAGGGATAACATCTGAAATTAAAAAGAGATGGAATACCGATAAATTCGAACGGTAGAAACAAAAGCCTAAAGATTCTTTAAGATTCTTTAAGAAATTTAACGAGACTCGTATACCGATATAACTAATTTAGAAACTATTATTCTTTGAAAACTGTTTACATAACATATACAACAATATTGAATAAAAGAATTAGTTATTACCATTTCATTAGAAGTAAAGCAATCTGTTGAAATATGTGGTAGATGAGCTAATTAAGAATAGGGCACAAAATCTGCATAAAGTGATAAAAACTCTGAAAAGTTTTTAAGTTAAACTCAAATTTCGCCTAGAGGTGAATGTCAAATGGGTTAAATTTAAAAGGGAACGACTGGATGGACCAAAACTTATAAAAACGTTCACATGTGAATATGTTCTCTGAGTCATAAATTATTATAAGTGGATAAATTAATTGAAATAAATTCATATCAAATTATGTAAACTTTTGCATTTAATATCAGACTTTAAAATAAAAAATAATATGTATATTCAAACATTTAAAAGAAAACTTAATTCTTTATGAATTTAATGATAACTAAGATAACCTTCTTTAATTTTTATCACTTTACTATATCAGTTCTAAGTGTCCAACTAAAATACGATAATAGGTTCTAATTTAAGACCAACTTTCATATAAACTATGATATTAATCCAGTTACAAAATATCTTACACCTCTCACCCATTTCCATACTTGTTAGTTACGTATAAATAACGATAAAATAAATAACAATTAGTAGACAATAACCATATACACGTTTTTTTCCGAATTATTCATGATCCATAACTAAAAATCTCTCACAAAGGTGTACAAAAGACTTGACAGGTTTCGGTCACATTTTCTATCCACACAATGGACTCGACGTCAATACTAATAATTTTCATATCACCTACGCTTCATTTAGGGCCCTGTCTGTTTTGAAAGTTGATCGATTTTTATTGGAGGTAATAGATATTCGTATTAGAATAGTGACATATTCACCGAATTTTTAATCGGCTACTGTACTCACGACTCATATAAAACCTGTCACGTGATATATCAATAGTTGATAGGTCTATCAAAGTATTAAAGAAAAAATATTACCGGTCAATACAATGTTAAAGTTAGTTTTATCCTTTTGGCCTATTTGATATTGAAAACCACTGAAGTAAGATGAAAATTTTAATCAAATTACCAATGGCGGAGAGAAATATGTTTTCTAAATTAAAATTAATCAATCGCAATATATACGTAAAAATAATAGATATTTGTACGCCAAAAGTGCAATGTAAGAAAAATGTAGTCCCGGCTGTCTAATTGACAAAAACACTAGTAATCTTGGGTCAAACCTATGGAGGACCTTTTTAGTAAATAAAATGCACTCTTTTTTGTTAAACTTTTAAGAACATCAAAATAAGATTATAATTAGTTATAAAATTACTAATTGGAAAAGCACAAAAAAACGAAAAACAACAATTACCTACATATTGCTACCTACGGATACATCGCCATACCCACGTATAAGAATTGGAAAAAGCATTTATAATTTAGAAACGTCGTTAAAAACTCAATAATTAACACAAGGTATAATTTGGATATATTTGTGTTAAAATATAAAATACAGTTGTCCTCTTCATTGGACCAGACCTTGTCATCATTTGTCTGCTAGTTGTATAACTAACGTTTCTCTTCATCGTATGTGATAAGCTTTGCCGAATCATTGAATTTTTCTGTGTGTTTTACATAATAAGTCCAAGCTTCTGGTGTTGCTTTACTTTGAAACGATCACAGTACTGTTTACAAATTCTCCAGAATAACTCTATCAGGTTGTACTGACAGCTAAAGATACTCGTAATACCTGATGCCCATGTTCTTGCAGTAGTTCATCTAGAACGTACTTGACGTTTTGTGGCTTCTTCAGACGACAAAGGCTCTGTTTTGTAGAAATCTGTGTCAAAATCTATATTTCTTACTTGTAACAATTCCTTTAACTTGGATTTTGTCCAAAAAGATTGATACAATTTTTCTACCAGATACCTATGGTATGTGGCATTATGCATATTAATTAGACATGTTTCCTCAAGCATTGGTATGAGCTTTTTGCAGACGCGTCCTTCATTTTATGATAGTCCGCACTCTTCGATTTGGTGTTCAAAAATAAAAAAATTGATACATGACATATTTCCCTTTTATTGCGAGTTTTAAAATTTAGGACTTGTTTTATGACATATATAAATTTTAGAGAAATTTTCGAGTACAATATTATTAATTTCTGTAATGATTTTCAAAATTTTTTGTGGCATTTTATAAACAATAGGAATTTATATTTTTGTCATAACTTTTTCAGAAATTAATTTGTTATCGTATTTAGCTGATTTCAACAACCAGGCTAATTTGGTATTAAAACATTTTGAGTTCTGAGTTTAGAGAATTTTTGATTGTATTAATGTGACATTAACACCAACGGATGCAAGATGGTCGTAGCCAATATTATGCCGCCCATGTGCTGAGTGTAACTGGTGTAAATGGTAACTACACGAGAAGGTCAGGATCAGGGCGTAGGAGAGCAACTTCCGCTTGCGACGATTTTTGATTTCTTTGGCTGTAAGAAGTAGATATCTAACTTAAATTGAGCTGGCAAATCGCTTGCACAAAGTCCGAAATGTGAATTTAAGTAGATAGATAGTTCGTCGATGACTTCATGAAGATAATTGTTTGTCCAGAAGATCAGCGACTATGTCCACCGCTATCCCTGAAACACCGCAGAGCTTGACTTACTTTTGCAAAAGAACACGAAAATTGTAATTACGTAAATTGGAGTAATTTTGTGCTCTAAGATGAGTCCAGGTATTGTTTGAGGTTACCAGATGGTCGCAAAAGAATTTTCCAACATAATCTCGGTCTACCTTTCTTTCATCTTGCATGCAGTGTCCAGTTTAATACTTTTTTGGGATTCTGATGTCATTCATTCTTTATACGTGCCAGTACCATTCTAGTTACTTGATTATGATGTCCTGTGTTATTTTATTGTTGACGTCCAAGATTTTTAAATTCTCTCGTTTCTTGCCCTATCTAATCTTGATTTCTCTGCCGCTCTCCTCCAATATTCCATTTTTGTTGCTTTCAAAGTCTTTAGGGCTTTATCCTTTAGTGTCTATATTTCGCTTCCAGATGTAACAATGCTTTTGACAATGCTATTATGGATTAATTGTTTATTTCCTTTTGAAATTGTTTTACCGCACAGTATGCTGTTTTTGATATTGCTAAAGAAGTTTACGTACCATATATTGTAACTGATACTAAACAAAAATTAAACTTAACAGGTGGGTAGGTAATATATTAAGAAAATCGAAGATTAGAACAAGTTTTATTTTGAAGTTGCAGTGATTAATAGGGCAGGATAAGTAAAACTCTTTGTTATTAACTGTATCTTTCGCAGAATTTATTTGCTTCTTCAGGATATGCAAAAATATGGTTATAATTATTCTATCAGTAAATACAATGAAATTAAAATGAAAAAACATTGCATAAAACAATCACAAAAACTAACAACATGAGGTTAATCCATTAAATTTTGAATATCACAAAACATTACACAACTTATTAAAAGTAGGTATATACCTATGCAATTACAATGTTTTAATTTTATTTTATTTGGGAAAACATATTGATAATAATTTATTTTATGTCATACTAGTTTATTATTGTGTTTTATTGCTTAGTTACCAACTACGTAATAGTGTACGTTATGCCCGCGCGGGTCTAAAGTGTACTTTATGGCCAGCACGGGCCTAAAGATACAAACAAAAAGATAATAGGGAGTTTTTGTAACTACCTAAAATAACGTATCTCCCTATACGTAAAGAACTAACGTATCGAAGAAGATGAACGTTAAATTGAGAGTTAAAGTTCTGCACACAACGTAAGGATGGTGTTGCCCTCATCGAATTAGTGATTAACTAATAAATTATCAGTGCCAGTTTTGTCCTTTTCATTTAACCCTATTTTTGATATTCAAAATAAATAACAAATATTTTTTTGAACAATTTTTAATTTTTGAGATGGACGAGATATTGAATGTAGGTGCCTTTATTGATGATGAAGAAGGCGAAGACATAGAATATGTCCTTCTTCTCCACATCTTGTACGACTATACGGCCGCTTTAATTTAGATACCATGTCTCATATAAAATGTAAAAATATTTTTCGATTTTGAATTAAATTCCACCTTTCTGGATGGTCGTAAGGGTTCTTGCCTACGACTTCCTTCAACAAGAACAACTCATCTTCATTGCTGAAGTGAAGTCGTTTTCTACTGCTTTCCATTATTTATAAAAATCAAAACAAATATACTTAACCACAAATGTGAAAAAACACGTACCACGTGTGCTTATGAAATGTGGATGTTGAATGTTGATATTTTGGTAATCGGGTAAGATCCCATTGTGCATTCGGTTACCTTCGGCTCGATAGGGATGCGTATGAACGTAACGTACGAGGCCGTTACGTTAGGTAATACGTATCTAGATACGTTAGTTCAACCATTAGTGTACATGCTTATATGTCAAAAAGATTCGTTACGTATACGTATTTGCTTGCACAAAAACTCTCTATTAAGATTTCCGTAGCGTAGCAACATAACGCTGACGATAGAATGTATATATTGTCAAAATGAAATCGAATTTTCGGATTTTTTTAAAACATATTTATTTGTAGATGCAATAACGAACTATTATGACATAAAAGATTGTATGCACCGCGGGTATTAATAGATGTTTATGCCCTCGGGCGACTTACAAACCCGAGGGCCGGTTTATAACGTTTGTTAGTCTTTCAATTGTATTTTGAACACGATTCTTGAACTTAATGTCTTAACATCAAATGAAGTTTTGATAATTGCAATAGTTTTTAATTTCTAAAAAATGTATTTTATAAATAAAAAACAATAAGTATATAGATGTAAATATCCATCTGAATGAATGAATGTCATATTATGTGCATAATGAGACAACGTTTCCGTCATAATTATTAGAGTATTTTAACTCACAAAATATTCAACAAAGGCAAGCACACTCAACGACAAGAAATATACCTAGACGTAAAAGTGGTAGCACTTAATCCGCCTCTGTAAACAAAGGAAAGATATGACAATTAGACAGAGTTCTGAGTAAACACTTGTGTCCTAAATGGGACGTGATATTCGGCGCTTGACAAATTCAGGGTTACCTACTTTACACATCCACATTCGCATAAAACACGACCCTCGAAACTGCTTTCGTTGGGGATATTTACTTTGCAAACTCATTTTCTCATTCTGTAAATTTCTAGTTGTCTGTAACGCTAGCATCTGTTGAATATTATTTGAAAAATGACTGGACTAAAGTGTTGTTTGTCGAGTTCGAACAGAAGAATGCAGACTATAAAAGACGCATTGTTATATTAGTTATGTTTACGAAATTTTTAAAAATTAAGAAAAAGAAGGAGTAGTAATAATTGGAGACTACTAGAAAAATAAGACATAAAGAAGTCAATATGGACAAGAAAGAATATGCAGACACAGTGGTTCTTCGAAATAAGGGTAAACAGAAACGGATGAAATTATATAGTTTATTAGGAGCATCGTAACTACAAACAATCCTTTATTATTGTCGCTCTTTTCTCAAAGATTTTTCTTTGTGCCAATAGGAACCTATATACAAAGTTTGAAGATTCTATAACTTTTCTTAGGACCGGTGAGGAAGGTTAAAAAATTATGAAAAGGTCTTCAAAATAAAACTGTTTTAGGTTAGTTTTGAAGAATAATAAAAGATGTTAGCGATGTAGATTTTGAAAAATAAGAATTTGGTATCTGAACATGATGATGAAAATCAATTGTCAAAAAACTGTGCAAATGAAATTTCTAACATGCTCTACTTGTGTAAATAATACATAATTTTAGTGATTGTTGCTGCTTTTATATTTTGTGGTTTAAATTATGTTACTCAGTAGTAGCAGTAGTAATAGCCATATAATAACGTTAAAATAAATTTAAATATCACCCAAAATTTAGTATGCTAACATTTTTTTATTTGTCGTAACTTAACCTCTTCTAAACTTTCTTGATTATGTATACTATTGACAGTGTTAGGATATATATATATATATATATATATATATATATATATATATATATATATATATATATATATATATATATTATATATATAAATATGTTGGAAATATCGGGTATGTGGTCTATATTAAAAAAAAAAAATTTTTGTTTTTTCTAAAGCTTAATATTTCGCCATTTATTTAATAGCTTCATCGGGAGTAACTGTAAAAAACAAACATTTCAAAAACACTGACGTACACTTAGATTTACAATACTTACAGAAATTAAAAGATTATACATATAAATAAAATTGAATATTAAAATAACATTATTGTTGATGAAACTGTACATTTAATAAAATGCATGTTAAAATTTAAAATATCTTTGAGCACGTTCGTTGACATTCATCGTCAACGAACGTGCTCAAAGATATTTTAAATTTTAACATGCATTTTATTAAATGTACAGTTTCATCAACAATAATGTTATTAATATTCAATTTTATTTATGTGTATAATCTTTTAATTTCTGTAAGTATTGTAAATCTAAGTGTACGTCAGTGTTTTTGAAATGTTTGTTTTTTTTTACAGTTACTCCCGATGAAGCTATTAAATAAATGGCGAAATAATGAGCTTTAGAAAAAACAAAGATTTTTTTTTAATATAGACCACATACCCGATATTTCCAACATATTTATAAATTGTTTTTTGGTCGAAATAATCACGTTAAATATATATATATATATATATATATATATATATATATATATATATATATATATATATATATATATATATATATTTATATTGAAAGGAGTACGACCGTCTAAATTTAAATACACAATGTGAGTGAGATTAAAATCTCACTGTAAATGAGGATATCGGGCAAGGAGAAAAAAACTATTTCAATCTTTTAATAGAAAACGTTTCATGCAGTATTTCTGTACTTCTTCAGTTCTAATGATTATAAAGTCATATAAAGATGTCAAACAATTACAAATGCATAGGTTTAGGTGTTAAATAATACATTGAATCACTACAATAAAAGTACAGTAAAAAACACATTAAAATTTTTTAAAATTTTATACAAACTTAAAAGTCCCAAGAATGTCACAGTATGTTAACAAGAAAACAATATAATATAATACTTCTATTCTATCGCCGATGTACAATATATCGAAACGTGAAGCCAGGAGAAAAAGTAACTTGTTTTAATTAGAGCTTAGTAAACAATTTAAAAAAATTAAAAATTTTTTATAAAAAAAGGAAAGTTAACTTTATTGTTGGAGACACTAAAGCAATTCTGTCAAAGTCAGATTTCCATAGATAGAAAGCCATATTATTTTTTGTTTTTCTCTTCGTAATAGTTGAGCCCTTTCTGTCAAAAATAGTTGCTTTTTTTAATTGCATTGGACTTGCCATTGTCAAGTCAGATAGTAACGCTTCTTGCTGATGCTTGAAGTATATATGTATATATATATATATATATATATATATATATATATATATATATATTTTTGTGATATCAAGAATTTTAATTTTAAAACTTTACAAAAATTATATATAAAACATTATTTAAATTTTTGATTTATGATTTATATCACACCTTTTAATTTTGTTATCTCAGGTTTTACTCGTGCTTCAATATCTATACTTTACAGCTGATGGGTTAGGTTTAAAGAATAACGGAATAAAACAACATAATATGATATGAAAATAATGTAATAAAATAAACTGGTTAAAATACCTCCAAAAATTATTAGCATACAATGTTTATCAAACAAAATTCGTTCTACGTACGTGAACCTTCAATAATGAATGGATAATATAATACAATTACAATCTAAAATCCAGCTTATTATTCTACATAAACAAATCAAATAATATTCAGTGTCCTTCCTAATGCAATTTTGATATATTGATTGTACCAAAAAAAAATTTGTATGAATTATTCAATTCTCTCCACAGCTCCGTGTCCCCTCTCAGAACAAATTTGATCCCCTTCGACTATCGACAACTTATTCACACGTTACTAATATGATATAATATTATTTGACCCAAAATTCTCAAATTGAATGTTTCTCCATTCAATTATGAATGTTTCTTCCGTTGAAACGCTTCCTCTGCCTTGAGTTGTCCAATTCCTCGTTCTATGCAAAATGAACTATCAGTTCTCAGCAGCCTCCTATGTAATTGGCAATATTAAACAAGATATTGCAGTTTAGTGTCTTCAATGCTCTCCTTCGAATGCACGTACCTTTCCAATGATGCCAGCCTCTTTTCCTTTCGCCAAACTTAATCTCTCGTTCCGAAATAAACAGCGATACGTAGAATACAAGTAGGAAAAGTTTACTTACAAATTTGTACCAGATCAGCTACCGTCGGACACACTTACTTCACCAACTGACAACTTATTCTTTATCACTTACTACACTTGGAGACCAACTCGAAAAAAGAACCATTCACTTTAAGAAACTGGAACTAACTAACTCTCTCATCTCCTCTATCCATCCATCCAACCTCTCATTATACACACCCCTTTCTTCCACTTTCCCAATTCTCGGCCAATCAGAAATTTGCATACCACTCCCCACATAAAATCAGAAATACCTACAAACTGTCCTAATTCATATTATTTCTACAAGGACACTTAATTTCTACTGGGTATTTACATACTCCGAAAAATCATTTACTTATTAACTATTTTTATTGTCCTCTTCATGGCGCAAACCCGGATTACGGAACACTTTATGGCTTATGGGGAAAAACCATCGTTAACTTCTATTCATTGTACCCGCACTATTTACTTGTTATATTTATACAAAAGATTATTTATGACTAAGATTACCTTTGGTTAATTCCAGGCAGCTCGGAGTATTTTTATTTTCTATAATCTCTGAAATATTGATTTCATCGTACATTTAATATTTTTATTCTTCAATTTTGCATACCACAACAATATATATATATATATATATATATATATATATATATATTTATATATATATATATATATATATATATATATATATATATCTGTATATATATATATATATATATATATATATATATCTATATATATATATATATATATATATATATACACATAGTGTGGTAATTAAGTAATTGTACAAAAAGAAACAGTAGATTCTACACTTAAAAATATTACGATTTAAGCCAATTTGCTTTAAAAACATATGGATAAAAAGAAAGGTACAGAGTGTTAAAGTTAGCGCTATTTTTGTTAAAAGATATTAAACATTCATTATTTTAACACAAAAAAGTTATACTTGTTAATAACTTTAAAACACGATAGCTTTCGAGATAATCGCATTTTATAAATGATCTGCATAATAATTCTTAGTTGCAATGTTTGTGCGATCAAGCCCTGAATACCTGTGGATAAGCATAATTAATAGTTGATTCTAACAAAAACAATTTAAAAATAGTAATGTAACATTACCAAATGCTTTTTATGGCTACTAAATTTCTTATTGAAGAGAAGCTTCTATCTTCTTCTTTAGGTGCCGTGTCCGTATTCAGACATTGACCGTTATCATGTTTACAATTTCCTGAAACCTTTCTCTATCGCTTTTATAAGCTTCGATAGTGACGTTATATGTTGTTTTTTATAGTAAAATGCTGACGCCAGCGTCACGGAAAAAGCGTTAGGAGACAGCGTCACGAGGAGCCTCACGAAATAACGGTCTTGACGGAAATAACATCAATCCTTGAATTTGTTTCTAGTTATCATATATTTTTTAAAATTAGTTGTAATTAGTAGTAATAAATCCTTTTCCTCAAATTATAATCAAATTATATTTTTAAACATTTTATTTATTTTATATATTAATTTAATCTATTATCACAGTAATGATCGAATATCAAATTTATATTTTATTGATAATTTAATATTTAATCTGCCTTTGACGGGTCTTTCAGAAATAAACAACGTATGCTTTGTTGATACAGAAGCAGATGGCGCTACTAGCAAACATTTATTGAATTATTTTAATATACTTTGTCTTAAATATAAATAATAAATAAATAATAAAAATACTTTATTAAATTTAAAAAATAATATTTCAATTTAAAAATATAGAAAACATAGTATGAAGTTTCGCGCCAGTCTGCAGTACCAGCTTCTGTACCTACCACCTTTTTTTAAGCCAGTTTTGATATCATCATTAGACAACCTGAATGCATTGCGGAACATTTTAACATAGTAGGCTGAACATAGATGCTTTTGATAACTAAAACTTAGTCTTGTTTTGATTAATCAGTGATTTTTGTAATATCTAGTTTATTTTGGTTTATTGAAGAAAAGCAGAAAATGCCGAATGATAATAATTTTTTTAATAAAGATATGAGAGATATGTATTTTCAGCAACGCTTTAACTGGCGTGAATTAAAAAGAGAATATTTAAAAAGTTATCTAAACAGACTGCAACCTAATTACCAAATCTTTAAACATCTATTTCATAATTTAGGCGAAAGTGGTTCATTTACCTCTTAAACGAGACAACTTATGCCGACCAAAAATCATTACGTCTGATCAAGATCTCCAGCGTTAGGAATCAGCAAAAACTTCACTTTTAACAATCCTATACCGTGAGCATTTTGACCCTTACCATCCATTACCAGTATATTTGCTTTTAAGATGAAGATTTGCAAATGATATCCGAAACAGGCAACATCTTGACCGCTCTTTCATCCAAAGGATATTATTTACGGACGAAGCTAAATTTACACTCCTTTACTACGCACCGGTGTTTTTAATTTAAAGAAAAATAATTTTTGGGTATCATTTTTTAGGCTTATGTAAGTTATCTCGTAATTTAACTATTTACATTTTTTACAAAATGATTTTATTGATTTGTTGAAAGAATTTCCATTTAGCTTAAGGCAAAATATGTGGTTTGTGCAAGATGGTGCACCCCCACATTATAGGGCAGTGAGAACATACTTAAATACCAACTTTCCTAAACATTGGATTGGTCGTGGTACTTATTTTCCTTGGCCACCACCTTAGTCCAGGTTAATCCTCTCGATTTTGGTTATAGAACACAATGAAACAGCGTGTCTATAAGAATCCTATAACATTCGCAATCAACTTTGGAAAGAAATAAATATTGCAGCAGTTTCTTTTGAACCAACGATGGTATTTAATATGAGAGGATTTTTGAGACGATTTACATGGATTCTGTCCATGTTAAACTTTTTAAAAAAGTGTAAACATGAAGTTTAATTGTAAAATCTAATGTTTATAAAATAAAATAAAGTGCTTATTGAAAATGACAAATTTGCCGAAACGTTTAAACAAAAGTTAAATAGTTTTAGTTACATTAGACCGAGAAACCCAGTAAATAAAAAAGTTTCTATATATACATATATATATATATATATATATATATATATAAATATATATATATATATATATATATATATATATATATATATATATATATATATATACATGAGAGCCAGTGTGGCCCTAAATTTTAAGAGCTAAGGCTAAAACTGAATTATTCACGTGAATTATACTATAGATCTTTTGGACTAAAACATATGGGTTTGCACAGGATCTTTCAGGTATTAGTGTGGAAAAGTCAACCATACCAACAGACCCCTTGAAATCTTCAAATCTACTATTTTTTTGAATTTAAATTGTTTTTTTTTCCAATTAGTATATTGTTGCTTTTCTTACGGTTTTTGTATAACTTTTGTTATGACCGATTTCTATTACATTTTTAGATAATTAAAGATTTTTTTATGTTAGCGCTCATTTCTTATAATATATCCGAGAATCACTTTGTCGAATATCTTTGTGAAATTCAAAAAGATAATGAAGAACTTTTATTTGACATAATAAGCAAAGTTTTGTTTTGGGTTTTTTGACTGCTTTAATATTGACTGTAAACGATGCTTAAAATAAAAAAATTTAAAATATATGGAATATAAATATATTTTAATTAGATTCATTAAACAATATCTGGTTTAATATATAATTATAAACAAAACCTTATAGTTATTAATAATTTGGAAAGTTTTAACATTCACCATCCCCATAGGGTAGATATAATTAGCCCGGTCGTTCATTTGCGCTAATCCTAGCGGATGGACCAACTGCTAAATTTCCCTCTGTTCTCTTCGTAGCTAAATCAATAATTCAATTTTAATTATACATGCATTATTTCCATTGAACATTAACTTTTCATGGTGATTAATTGCTCCCTCGTTGTATTGATATGTAATTAATAGTATCTATATTTTAATGTTGCAGTTATTGCGATACTACCAACAGTGCTAGAAATGTTCCAAAAAGTAAATCACTTTATCAATTATACATTTAAAATTGCGCTATGTTTTCCATTATTGCGACCAAAGATTGCCAGCTATTGTTTATATACAACTGCAGTAAAATATAGAAATACCAGGACGTTGATAGTACAGAGTGAGTTTGAACACCTTAATTATCTAGTAAAAGTGGAAAAATTGCACAATTTTTATTGATTTTGCGTTGGTGCCTAGGGTGTTGGGATTCTGCCGATATGAGGGTGGTATTTACATTATTGTCAGATCTTCCGTTTTTCTGGAAATCTAATAAACTTTCTTATTTCTAACGAATATATATTCTTTGCCTTTTGATGTTTTTAAAAAATACCGATTATTTTTCATATAATTTTCCCCTTACTATGTGCCATAGTTTCAGAGTTATGGCTACATTTACATTATCTTCGCCGAAATAATACATTTAGATGGCTATGACTGTTACAATAACAACTTTGATGTTTCAATTAATTAGTGTTAGT
Organism: Diabrotica undecimpunctata; assembly: GCF_040954645.1. NCBI lineage: Eukaryota > Metazoa > Arthropoda > Insecta > Coleoptera > Chrysomelidae > Diabrotica > Diabrotica undecimpunctata. Next base: position 106,178,763 of record NC_092804.1, on the reverse strand, counting down.
GGTGTTTATTTAAAGTAACAAAGGATCGCATTTTTAAAAAAATAACGAATTGAGATTTTAATGGTTTTAGGTAATAAGCGTAGAAGTTAACAGGAAACGTGTATTATCTTTAGTAACTTATATTCTAATCCCATAACAAGATCTACTGTCAGTAGATTAGTAACAAAGTTAAACGAAACTGGTTCAGTAAAAGATTTATCTAAATCAGGACACAGAAAAACTGCATTAACTGAAAACAAATATTTAGATGTTTGTGTCCTGTGAGAAGACGACCCACACTTGAGTATGGTTTGTTTTTTAACCAGGAGGAGTAAACTAAAAGACAGATTCACACCCAAGTTACTAGAAAAGTCACCAAATACATCTTCTTTGTTATCGGACAACCTCACACGTCGATTCTAACCTTTGTTTGTTTATGTTTGAATAATATTTTTTTCAAATTCACTTCCAATATATATTTTTTTGTTTTTCTAATTACAATAAAAAATGTTGGATTGTTATGAAGAAGTTGAAGAAGTCTTTTTTATCACATTGTAGAGGAAAATCGTCTGAAAAAGAGAATATATCGTTTTCGTCGACTAGGATTTCTAGGATTATTAATTTTTATTTGTTTGTACATGTTTATAATGCATTGTTTTCCATTAATTTGATGATAAATGACCCAAATCTACTCGGCCTTTTTTAGGTGGAGAAGGATAATTAATTACCACTAGTACTTAGAATTCAATCCATCTTGTAATCTTAATAAGCCTAATACGTCGCTAAATAGTTCTGAATAGATTTGGTTTTTATATAAATGCAAACGAAAAATCTAAAAATTTAAGGAATAACGCAGAAAATAAAAAAAATCGTCGATATAAATTTTGAATTTTAAAATTTAATAAACGTCATTAGTGTCAAAATGTCATAATTTAGTGGAGTAAACTTACCTTGGACCAATTACAAACAAACATTACAGCGCGGTAAATTTGAATTACTTCTCCTGGTTACAAAACAAACCATAGTAGACAAATATCCATGGAACTTGCTATTTCGCTAACATCCGCAATGAAAATTCTACGTGAAAATAAATTCCATCCATACAAAATAAGGTTAGTTCATGAGTTGTCAGATGGTGATTTCGATAGACGTGAAGAGTTTGCAGATATATTGAAGACATATTGATGGAAAAATGTTACAATTAAAGTGATCTAAATTATTTTTAGTAATGTTATGTTTTGTGATGAGGCCACTTTTTAATTAACAGAAACGTAAATCGGCATAATTGTAGATACTATTCTATTTGAAATAAAAAAGTTCATTAAATTTCCAGAAAAACGGAAGATCTGACATCAATGTATATACTAGCATAATATCAGTCTCATCACAAGACTTTTACATACCAAAATCTATAATAATCATGCAAGTTGTTTCCGAGATAATTGAGGCGTTCCATACATAAAACTCACTCTGTATATTAATAATCAGAACAAAATGCTTACATGTCTTTAATATTATATTTTTATGTTGTAGAAAATATTATTTGAACGTTTCGATTTTGATGAGGTTAACTCACTTAAGACAATATTCCAAAGAGAGTCTCTTTTTTTTATTTTAGTGCAACATTCGAAACAAAAAAATCTCGTTTTCCCCATACTTGTTTCTTATCTTCCTTATGTAGCTTTCTTTGATGTAGTTGATAGATGCTGTCTAATCTCTCTCTATTTCAGTTAAGAGTAGGTTCAGGGATAAGTAGCTGTTAATTATTATTTCAATTCATATATCATATCAAGATCAAATATACAATAAAATTGTTTCCAAATTTCTATATTGTAATTTTGTAGTCTATTAATGAAACCAATATTTTTCTAAAAGTCTCTTTATGGCATTTCTCTTTGTTATTAATAATCATCTTAGGAATAAACCATGAAATGAAAAATAACTGCCTTATCTGACGTTTCCCATTCCACATCGAAAACATGTTTTGTCAGTTAGGAAACCAAACAAACATCCTAATATAATCCTATATGCCTCACTATATATGTAATTGAACAAACTATCTAACAAAACAGACTATTAAAAACATACTTGCACTAAGTAATATTTAATGTTTTACTAAGTAAATAGTTAGATTCTTAACAAACTGTATGACGGTCAAACAACTATATATAAACAAACAAAAATAAATACCTGGAAACAATATATACATAATCTGAATGAGATTTACGCAGAGCTGAAGAAGCTGCTTGCCCATGAAGGAATCGAACATATGACTCATATTTTTAATAATATGAACATTACTGGAAATATCCCTTAAACTCATCTGCAATCAACATTTATAGTTTTGCCTAAAAGGTCAAAAGCAAAAAATGTAAGGACTACCGAACAATTAGTTGAATGAGCCATTTCCTTAAGATATTCTTGAAACTCATACATAGGAAACTATATTAACCAATAAAAACACAGCTAAACCGATGGCAGAGTTTCGTTTTAGGGAAGCACTAGGTACAAGGGATGTACTATTCGTTATCCAAGGATTGTTCCATCCAAGGCGATGAAGTCATGGAAAGCTGGGCAAATGGTAAAACAAACATCTTAGACTTACCTAAAAAAAGAAAAGGTGAAAGAAAGACAAATAAAAGCAGGTCTCCCCAAAGCAAAAAACTCTGGTTCTGTATGGAGATCAAAGAAATGTGAAAGGAAAGAAAAAATATTACCTGAAGTACATGTCAAGCAAAACATTACAAGCGTATGATTATTACAAGAGATTAAAAAATGAAACACATGCACTTATGAGTAGAATTAAAACAAGTGCAACATCACAAAGGACAGCATTGACGATGGAGAGATTAGCAGAAGAATGATCCCAGCCAATACGTCATACTTTGCAATAAATTCGATATTTAAATCACGAGACGTACATGAAAGAACTAAGATACAAATCTACAAGACCATAATTTGACCGATAGTGAGCTGTAATGTGAAATTATCGAATGTCGAGGAACTGCAAATTAATTATCGCTTCAAAATTTACGCACATGGTTTTCTATGGCAACTACTAAACTTTTGGTCAGCAGTGGATATGGTACGAGTTGCCATGATGATTATTGATATACGAAACGGAAAGGCACCGAAAGAAAAAAAAAAAGAAATAAATAAGTTTAGGAGTTTCTCAGTCGAATTTAGCAGAATCTAGTTACTCATAATAAAATAGGCTGCTAACATTACTTTTTTCCATACTTAAATAAAAGTATTAACTGAAATGCAAAATAAAATAAAATAGTTTAAGGAGAATAATATGAGTTCTTTACTGTAAGCCAAGTATCCCAAGTACCTTCGCTTCCGGAACTTTCCTTAAAGCTGGGATCTAAGAGTGAAAAAAGTGTAAGAGGATGAGAGAAAATATTATATTTGATGATATTAGCTCTTATGTTGTTTATATATAAGGCCTGTCCTTGTTAATTTTTTAAGTTATTTTTCGTTCCTGTCATCAACTTTCGTTTTAGAACTTTTAGGCCTTTGTTTTGTTCTATTGTATTTATTAGTTATTTCTGTAATGTTAAATATCTTAAGTAAGTTTTACCTAACAGCTTTTAAAATGGTTTTGTTTAAATTTCTTAGCTCTTTTATGTTCGTTGTGTGCTTTATCTTTTATTTCCTTGGTTTTTTGCATTATGTTTTTATGTCGTGTTTGAGTTTTTGATTTTTCCTTGTTTTCTTGCCTTGGTACTTTTATGTGCCTTTTTAGGGCGGCCATTTTTGTTTGTTTTTTTATTTACCATAAATCTGACGCCACCATTAGAGGACTCTTCTCCATAAGACAATAGGTTTCCTGACTTAAGTATCATTTGTTCTTCACCTTTTTGCCGTACTTCTGATAACCCAAGTGTTTTATATACTTCAGCTCGTTTTCGACTTCTACGAGTTTTTCGTCCTCCATCAATGTTCTGGTGGTCTCTTCTTCTTCTTCAGTGCCTTATCCGGTCTGGATATTGGCGATCATCAAGGCTATCATGGTTTTTTTGACTGCTCTACAAAACAGCTCCGCGGAGATCATCCCAAACCATTGGCGAAGGTTTTTGACCACGAGATACGATGGCGTCCCGGTCCTCTTCTGAAAAATACTTTACCCTGCATAACGAGTTAAAGAATTCGATATTTTTCTTCGTTCCACATCACGTGACCGAGGTATTCAAGCTTACGTTGTTTCACGAAATTAAGCACTTCATTTTCTTTTGTCATCCGCTGTAGGACCTCAATGTTGGTGACTTCAATCTGCTTTTCTGTGGCACTGTGGCTTATGTCAGTTTTTAGGCTTCAACTCTATATATTAACACTGGAAGAATGTGGCACCTCACTATCCGCATCTTGGTTCCCATTACTGCAGCGCAGCAAGGATCTCAACTTGATAAATGTAGACTGTGCCATTTCAATAATAATAATAGTCTCCCGTTTTATACCGCTTCGCGGCTTTGGGAGTATAGCAGGGTAGTCTGCTATATCTAGGGCCTACGGTATACAAGGATTTCAATTCTGGATCTAATCTCTTGAGCGTAGTCACATTGTGAGTTGGGGGTAGTTCCGAGGTAAGTGATTCTGTCGACTCTCTGGATCTCTTCGCTACCTGCCATTAGTGCCCCGGGATCTAAACTTGCACGGCTGACAACCATGAATTTAGTCTTCTTAATATTAAGGTCTAGTCCATATGTTACGCTCACAGTTCTCACTCGTTCTAGTAAGGCTTGTAGATCATTTAGGCTGGTTGGTAGTAACACAGTGTCATCGGCGTAGCGTATATTATTGATGTATTCACCGTTCACTCGGATTCCCATCTCTAGGTTTGTGAGGGCTTCAGTAAAAATTTTCTCAGAGTATATATTGAAAAGGATCGGCGAGAGCACACAGCCTTGCCGTACTCCTAGCATGATCTTTACTTGGTCGGTCAGCTGGTCTCTTCGACCTTGACTTAAGCACGCTGGTTTCAGTATAAATTCTTGATGATCCGAATGCCTTCTCATCCAATCCTACTCTTTTTAGGGCGGCGACCATCTTCTGGGGCTGACAACGGTTAAATGCATTGGAATAGTCAATGAAACAAATAAAGACATCACAACTGACATTGAGGCATTTCTGAAGTAGGACTTGTAAGGTGAAAAGTGCTTCACGTGTACCCATGGAATTGCGGAATACAAATTGAATTTCACCCACATTTTCTTCGCATTTCTTGTAAATTCTGGCATGTATAAGTGCATGACTCATAAAGCTGATAGTTCGGAAATTTTCGCACGTTTTCGCAGATCATTTGTTTGGTAGTGTTACAAATGTTGACAATAGCCATTCTTCTGGAATATAACCTAAATCATATATGGCGTTAAACAGTTCAGTTTATTTCTTCGTACTCACTTCACTCGTCACCTTAATAAGTTCAACCAGTATTTCGTGCGGACTTGTGGCCTGACCATTCTTAGACTATTTTAAAGCTGCTTTCACTTCGCTTTCTAGTATTAACAGCCCTGTCTTGCCTGGGGGTATATATCTGGTGGTATATATTACCATAATCCGTATTATTTACCACTGTTGTTTGTAAAGGTAGCCTGGTTGACTTCGGGGATTCTTAGCGCCCTCTGTCCCTCCACCTCCGAGATTGCTACAATAGCCTGGTTTCAAAGGACTGTCGAAGACTTACATTTTCATTTACATTACATTTTCTTTATTTCATTTTACATTTTTTTATAATAAAAGCTGTTTAAGTCCGGCAAAGATTTTTAATTTCCGTACATATACTTTTTTAGTAATTTTAGTCAACGATCTCTTTATTCAAGATACAATAATTCAGTAACAAACATATATACATTTTTAAATATTTTAAACCAATTTAATTTCTTTTTATCCACGCTATACCTCCTCATTTATATCATTATTTATGACAAACTGGTCGTGCGAACCATTAAAGCACATATTCTAACTTGTGTAGTTATTTGACATTGTCCCATGCTTCTTACTTGAATAATAAGATAAGATGTATTGTTTCGAGCGAAAAGTACTCGAAAAATGTAGTGTCATAAAGTGACTGGTTCAATAAAAATAACACGACATTATTCCACTTTGTTAGAAGAACATGATGTTGTTTTTTATTACATTAGCTAGTTTCCGTAACGGGTTTTCGTTGTTTTGGCAAATTAGAGTCTTGTCTAATAGTCGTAGAATCGTTAAATTTGGACGGTTTCATGTACAGAAGTTGGTAGAATTTAATTAGTGTAACTGTTTTGCTTGCTGTGGGAACCTGATAAAAATGTTAATAAAACTAGTAGACACTTTGTTAATAATGAATAAGTTATTTCAGGATTCTGGTCTTTTTGACTGTCACAAAACTTAATTTCTTTCGTCCTAGCTTCCATGCTATTGTATTTAACAATAGAAGTCGTATTAGTGGTTATTCATATTTTCTTTCATACCAAATATTTGCTTGGGACTAAAATATAAAATAAAATTCCTTTTATTTCTTAAATCAAATTTATAATAAAAGAAAATAATATTTTTCATTCAAGTTCATCATTGTGATAGAATTATTTTATTTGTTTCACTTATAGAGGGTGTTTTTTTAGAGGTATAGAACTTTGAAATGGAATAAAACAAAGATAGTTTTTTAAATTGGCATACAATTGACTTTATTCAAAAGATAACCTTTTGGCATTACAATTTAAATATGATTTTTGGCATATGACTGCCACGGCTGGCTCTGACGTAGTCTAATCTTGAGGTCCAATTTCAATGACTTTTCCAAATTTGTGACTGTCTATCGGCAATAACGCGGCGAATGTTGTTCTTCAAGTGATCAATCGTTTCAGGCTTATCAGCGTAGACTAGCGACTTCACATATCCCCACAAAAAATAGTCTGGCGGTGTTAAATCCCACGATCTTAGAGGACAATTCACGGGTCCGAAACGTGAAACTGTGCGGAACCAAACATTTCTTTTAATAAATTAATTGTGGCACGAGTTCCGTGACATATTGCGCCGTCTTCTTAAAACCACAGCTACAGCACATCATTTTTTTTCAAATAAGGAATAAAAAAGTCAGTAATCATGGCTCTATAGCGGTCACCATTGAGTGTAATGTTCTGGCCAGCATTGTTTTTGAAGAAGTACGGACAAATGGTTCTACCAGCCCACAAAGCACACCAAACAGTCAGTTTTTCTGAATGTAATCATGTCTCAACATTCACTTGAGGATTATTTTTACTTCAAATACGGCAGTTTTGTTTGTTGACATAGCCATTTAACCAAAAGTAAGATTTATCGCTAAGCAAAATTCGCTTATGAAAATCAGGTTCAACGGCAATCTCGTTTTGGGCCCATTCACAGAGTCTTTGCTAGGTGATCGTGTAGCTTGATTCTTGCACAAGTTGGATTTTGTAAGCTCGCAAATCAAGATCTTTTCGCAAAATTTTCCATATAAAGTCGATGGACACATATCCATCTGCTACACATGGCGTATAGACTAATTTGGATCTTTCTCTATTCTACGCTCTACATCAGCAACAACTTCTTCGGTACTTACTAAACTATATCTCTGTGAATGCGCATTATTATTTAGAGTAAACGTAGCGTGAAAACGTTCCATGGTTAATCGAATTAATTGCTGTGATGGACGATTAGGTTGACCATAAAATGGATGTAGTGAGTAAAACGTATTTCGAACAGAACCATGATTTTTAAAATAAATTTGTACAATTTGGAAGCGTTGTTCAGGTATCAGTCTATTCATGCTGAAATGCCAAACCAAACTAAATATAAATCATTTGACAGCTGTCAAAATGGCTGCCAGTTAAAAAAGTGTTGCCAATTTACATTTCTATACTGCTACAAAAAACACCCTTTACTACAAATTTAGACAAATTACTATATATTCCATTAAAATATAAGATTTTAAAATGCTGTTATCAGTATCTTTAAGATCCGTTCCTGAGACGATTTTTTTTGGGGATTTGACTGCACGAAGTTCATTTTAATTCATAATAATCTAGTAGACAAGCAGATAAGATAATAGCATAATGAGCACAATAGTTTTGACAGTAGCTATGTCCAATTTATTTAAAATAAAAACTAGGAAAAAATAATGGAAATGTAAATCAGTTGTTATCCTACCGGAATATAAGGACAATTGTTACAATAGATAAAACCTAATGGTAGGTTAAACTACCAAAATATATAGCAATATACATTATAGAATTTTATTAAAATTTAAGGAATATTTATAATATTACTTTAATGCAGAGATAAAAAGAGAGGAGATATCTAAACCAGTTACAGGCAATCACAGTAAACCATAGTGGGCAAAGATTGATTTAACTGCAAACTACAGAAAACCAAAACATCTAAGGTACAATAACTGTACCTTTTACCGATCACTTAAGGTTTTCCTTATAAGCAGATTTAATAATAAGAACACATTTTTATTTTTCTTTGCGTAGTTTTTACAGATAAATTTTAATCTATCCGATTCAGCTAGTAATACAGAAAAAATAATATTATCACAGCATATATTATAATAATATATTAATTCTTTTTTTTTGATGTTTCAATAATTATGTATAATTTTATTAAAATGCTCCCGACCGGCTTTAAATATACTCCGACCGATTTTTTTGCTATTACCGACCATAAGCACCTAATTACCGAACATTTCAGTCCCATAAGCGACTTTCTTGGGGGACTACTTATTTAAGTAATTAACAACATAATGTTAACATATTTATTTAAACATAATCATATCTACTGGCTCAATTGAAAAAACGAACGCAGTTGAAGATTTTATTATTTTTAAAAATATAAATTCATAATACAACAAATAAAAAGTTACATAATATATTGGGCATGTAGGTATAATAGATTTAACTTTGGTATGAAATAATTTTATTTTTTTATTATTATATTTTTTATTGCACCCATCTCCGGAATTGCATAGATGACCCTTTTATTCATGGATTTTGGAGGATTAATTTTTGAAAATATTTCATTTTCTAAATATGATAAAATATCCTCTTTCTCAGGCCATTTCCAATGTGAACCACTGCTTATCATAGTCTTCACTATTAATCCCGTACCGTCAAAGCCAAAACTCACTCCAGGAAAGTGCTCTCCTTCATAAATAATCACAACATATTCATTAGAAATATTAAATTTATTTTTTGTTATCTTTTCACTAGGAAGAATATGTTCTTCTTTCACCAGATTTTTTGTTTTCTTTTTGTTTGTATTTGATTTCAAAATTATCTTTCTTTTCTTATTCTCCAATGATTTTACTTCTTTTTTGTTCTTTTCGGCATCGATTTTCCATTGGCATTCTAAAAATTTTTCCGATGTAACGACTGTTGGAGTAATTTTTTTTACTACCTTTTTATTTGTTTCAGTATAATTTTTTTTAGGCCGGAATAAAGCTTTTTTGAAAGGAGCATTTTTGAGAAGAGGGAGAATATTTTACGAGGGCGTCTCCGGTGTAGACTTTTTCTTTTCCGAAAGTTCATCTTTAATAGTTTTTTCTTCTGGTGTTGTATTATGCTGCTCCAAGAATGGAAGCTCAATCGTTGCTAAAAGGGGGCCCCTTGTTTCAGTTACTGGAAACAGAGTATCTTCCGAAACAATGGAGTTTTCACATGCTGCTTCCTGCACTAAAGTATCATCAGGTTGTACCAGCATGATTTGCTCTTGGTCCCAAATAGAACTATATAAATTCAAACTGATGTTTGAAATCTCATATTCTGACATATTTACTTCTAGAGTAACGTCATGGATATTATTTTCATTTTGGATGTCCGGTGTTTCGTTTTTAACTTTTCTCCAGAAATAGAACAATCCTTTGTTTGAGAGACTTCCTTTCCAAATATCGCCACAATTATAAAATTCTTCTAGAAGTTGTGCGGGGTGTAGAGTTGTGTTATAGAGGTAGCACCTTTTATCAGAACGACCACATCAAGCGTCATAAACGGGAGATGGTTCTTGATAACTGGTCCTCTTAAGACAACTAACTCTCACTTATAGCTCCACTTGCCACACCCCGGGCAACTGCATTGGTCTGCAGCCTAAACTAAGTGAGGGTAGCCAGATATGGCGAGAATTTCACCGAGTGGTTGCCGGTATAAGCAATCTCCCACTTACCGACTAACGGCTTCGTGCGGATGTTAGAAGTGGTAGGGCACTGTCATAACGGCATAAGAATGTAGAAGGCAAGGGGAAACCACTAGATTAAAGATTCTACACAGATATCCCTAGTACAATTGTCATGGTTGTATAAAAAAGTAACTCTGTTACTGATCATGGATATCGGAGGCCAAGATCCGATAGGGAAGGAAAATCACACATAGACCACAGGACCTCTCAGGTCGATATCAAACGAAATCCCTGTGAAATATCCATTAGTAATACATCGTCCAAAAAGAAGACTAAAATCGACAGAACGTGTATGAAGATAGACACGTGGAATATTAAGTCAATATACCAAGCAGGTATAGTCCATAATGTCATTCAGAAAATGGAAAGACTTGACACAAAAATATTAGGACTAAGTGAGACTAGATGGCCCAATTCAGGTGACATATTAGTGGGCCAAATAAAGATATACTACTCTGGTAATGACAATGACGCAAATCACTGGAACGGAGTAGCAATATTAGTTTACAAAACTACCCAGAAATTTGTAATTGGCTTCTTACCCATCTCGGATAGAGTTATGATAGTAACACTAAAAACAGCTCAACGAGTTAATATAATTCAAGTATATGCTCCCACAGCAGAAAAGTCGGATGAAGAGCTAGAACAGTTTTATAATGAATTACAACAAGCTTTAGAAGTAACCAAGTCTAGAGACGATACAATAGTCATGGGAGATCTAAATGCAAAAATTGGTAAAGGAAGTCAAGGTGATTTATTGAAAACTTTGGACTGGGCACCCGTAACGAGAGAGGAGGCAGATTGACTCAATTCTGTCAAGAGACCGATTTTATTGTCGCGAATACTTATTATGATCTGCCGCCCAGGAGACTTGTCATCAGAACGTCATCAGAAACCAAATTGACTAACTTCCCATCTGCAAACGATACCGAAATTACATAAAATCAGTAAAATCATACCCCGGAGCTGATGTGAGATCAGATCACAACCCAGGTGTAGGAAGGTTTAGAATTATTCTAAAAAAGCTTGTGGCTAAAACTAAAGTAGAGAGGATACAAGTATCCCGTTTGAGAGATCCATCAACAAAAGAGCAAGTCACACTAAAAATTAAAGAAGAGCTCACCAAAAAAGAAATTATTCCTACTGAAGATGCGAACAGGAAATGCCATATGTTAAAAGATGCTCTTATACACACATGTGAGGCAACACTAACACCTAAGCTGATCAAGAACAAAAATGAATGGATAACCGTTGAGATTCTGGATGTCATGGAAGCAAGGAGATCCTATGAAACCAAAGACAAAAACATGTATAATATTATACATACAGAAATAAGGAGAGAGATCAGAGATCCAAAGGAAAGATGGTATAGTGACAGATACGAAGAGATTGAACAGTTGGTAGAGAAACATGAAATCTTAAACCTTCATAAAAAAATTAGGGAAATAACAGGCACTAATATTAAGAAAAAATCAAACATACTGCTGGATAAAAACAGCAAAATAATTATAGACGTCGGTGAAAGGCTTAAAAGATGGCAGGAATATATTCAAGAGCTATTCAAAAAAGAACGGACTAAGATAGTACTAGAGCAAGAAAAGCTCGACAACGGCCCAGACATAACAGAAGATGAGGTATTAGAGGCGATAAAGCGAACAAAGAAAAACAAGGCAACAGGTCCAGACGAAATACCTATAGACATAGGTAATACAGTTAATAGAAGAACAGCAAATTGGAATATTGGTCGACTTATTCAATCCAATATACAGTACAGGAATCATTCCCAGAGATTGGCTGATGTCAACATTCATAACAATACAAAAAAAAACCAAATGCAAAAGAATGCCAAGACCACCTGATAATAACTTTAACGAGTCATACGCTCAAAATATTTTTAAAAATTTTGCACCGGAGAATACACAACAAACTTGAGAAGGACATAAATGACACACAATTTGGATTTAGAAATGCACTGGGAACGAGGGAAGCTTTGTTCGCTGTAAATGTACTTGTGCAAAGGTGCATGGATGTTAATCAGCCAGTATATATGTGTTTCTTGGATTACAACAAAGCCTTCGATAAGATCAGACATAACAGTCTTATCAAATTACTTGAAAAGAAAAACTTGGATATGAGAGACATCAGGATCATTAGATTCCCGTTTTTACAATTATTTACTTGACCTCTAAATAAAAACAATATCTATTACACACTGTATTTCGGGAAATAATGGTCGATACAAATTACCCTTTTTATTATCATATATATCATTGAATTGAATATTTTAATCGTACTTTGGCTACCAATAAAAAATAATATAAAATTGATGAATATTAAAACAAATCAATGGATTCATATTAAAATGGTAATGGCTACATGATTTATGAAATGACAACTGTGCATTTTCGAAGTGTTTCAAAAATAGATAAAAGCACACCTGGACGTAATATTCCACATTATTTATTATGAGCATGGTTAGAAATTGATAAAATAATTCAATGTGTGTATACACGTACATCTAGAAACAAAAACATTGCATCCGACAGTTATTCCATGTATTTATCATAAATTTATTGATTGATTTTATATAAAATTTACAAACTACATATTTCTAAATTATAACTTAAGTGCAACTTCAATATGTTGAAAAGTAAAATATTATTTTATATGGGATTAATCCACAATTATTGATTGTAATGAGAATTACATTTTACATTTGTTTTTACGTTTCAATTTCCAATCTGAAATTTATAAACTTTCTTCTAACCATTGTTTTCGTCTTAATAACGACAAAACTGCAAGTATAGCATTTTGTGTAGCATACAAAGAGAAATATTTCTGAGAGATTTTACTTATAGAATAAATACCAAAAATAATTCTTCAGTAGAGTTTACGGCGACTATAGAGATCAAAATTGATTAAAGAAAAAAATATTTGAACCTATATTATATATATATATATATATATATATATATATATATATATATATATATATATATATATATATATATATATATATATATATATATATTATTGCAGATAAATAAAGGCAACGAAGGAGGAGAAGAAAATCTATCTAGGTATTGTATATATAAAATTTGTAATACGTTATTTTAAAAAAATTGTTTCTTGCATTTAAAATGTAAAATACCTATTTGTCTGTCTATTGTTAATATATTTATTGGTTTTATTGGAAAGGTTCTATTGTAAGTGGAATTATACAGTGCATAGTACAATGTGTTTCGCATAGAAGTGGGGACTAAACCAAATTTCGTCTACTGCGCCGTGGTCAGGAGTGCTTGCACTATCTCTACCTAGTATAAAGTTGTCTTTGTTAACATATTTGTAATCTAATAGATAATATTCATGGAATTGTTTATTGGTTTTAAAGTGCATTTAAGAACATTTGTGTTTGAACGTAAGATTAACGAAATATGTTATTTGAAAGAAGTCAGGAATTTGGAGTTTCTAGAAAATGTTAAAGTACTTACGACTGGGAAATTTGAAGACTTTGAAATGAAGAAAGAGGCATATTTGATTTGACCAATGTAAAGAAAGGAAAGTTATTGATGGAAGGGGGTGTTAAGCCAAGAGAGTTTTTGGAATGAAAGAAAACGACAGTGAGTATAGGGACAGTGTAGTGTTGATTCACGATAGCTGAAAGGATCAGTTTGTGTTAAAAAAAAGTAAAAATATGCCGGTCTTCTTTAGCCATAAGCCTTGTAGACATCCGTAAAAGTAACAAGTACAAAGTAATATTTTTTGAAAAGTTAAAATTAAATTCAGTGATAAGTGATAGTAGTTGTAAGTACTCACATAAGAGTATCCGACATCGTAAATAAAAATTGTTCCAAGGTATTCAGATATACCTCTATATTTCTTTCTAACAATATTCTCCGTTGCGAGGACCTCTGTTTCATCGACGCATAACGACTCCAGTGTATTGTGACAGGAACTTTTACATAAACAATTTCGTAATATTTTTAAATTATTTCTTGCGACCATAATGCATTATTGTATCTATACTGGGTATCTTTTGTTTTTAAAATAACTTGCGGTATGTTTTTTATATGCCTTTTATATTTAATTAAGTACTTACTCTTTTCATAGATTGTTTGTTTTTTGCAATTTATGCTGTCATTCGAATTATCTGTCATTTAAACCTTCGAATGAAGATTCGAAAAACTCAGCGAGCCATGGAACGACAGATGCTTGGTATCTCACTAATAGATCGGCAAACGAACGAAGCAATCCGGAACAAAACAAAAATAAAGGACGCCGCGAAACAAGCAGCTAAATTAAAATGGAAATGGGCTGGACACAACGAACGTCTCGAAGATGGTAGATGGAACAAAGAAGTCGGAAACTGGCGACCGTACGATGCGAAGAGACCAAGAGGAAGACCTCAAATGCGCTGGAGCGACGATATCAAAAGAGTCGCAGGACCAATGTGGAAACGCCTAGCACACAACAGGGATGAATGGCGAGAAATGGGAGAGGCCTCTATTCGACAATTCGGATAGAAAAAGGGCTAAAAAAAAAAAAAAATGCTGTCATTAAAATTTGTGTTTATTTCTTTGGTGGTAACATTTTTTTTAATACGGTTATATTTTATTTTTGAATTTTATTTATCCATGAGTCTCTGAGTATTGGTTTTGCATTTCTGTGATTGAATGACGTAAAACCCTGAGATTATTGACCAATATGAGCTAGCTCAAAAAAGTTTTGTTTCATTAATTATTAATTCAAAATAAATATAAGTATAATTTTTTATAAACAAATACATAAAGAATAAGTAGAAACAAAAATATCTATCTATATATATATATATATATATATATATATATATATATATATATATATATATATATATAGATATATATCTTATTTGAATTTATAATCCACAACGTCGCCTAGTATTTTCTCTTAAACAGCAAAGACAATGGGAGGGTCCGTATGAAATTAAAAAATAGAATAAATGACGTAATATACCAAATTAAGAAGTTGCCAAAAGGTAAACCAAAAGTTGATCACATAAATCGTCTTGCACCTTATGCTGGCTCAAATAAAACAGAAGAAGCACGAACCCTTCAGCATAAGATCAAAGCTGACCGGCGAAAAGCTTTAAGGACCTTATGTCCAATTGAGCTAAAAGATAAATAAATATTTGTCCAAATAATATTTGGGTCACCTGATGAGAGGACATAAATACGCATTACTTCAAAATATAATGCAAGGAAAAATATAAGGAAAACGGAATCCAGGCCGTAGAAGAATGCCATGGTTGCGTAATTTGAGAGAGTGGCTTGGCTGTACCACTAATGAACTCTTTAGGTCAGCTGTAAACAAGGTCAGGATAGCCTTGATGATTTCCAATCTCCGATAGGAGTGACACAATAAGAAGAAGAGCTAAAAGAAAGAGTGCTAGATTTGGCGTGACAACAGAAGTTTAACTTTTTAGTGTTCAGGAAAACGTCTCTCTAGCCCACTATGTTGTCCAAGACCTCAAGATTACTAAAGGAATCCCGTCCATATTCAATAAGAAGTTCGGTCGCTTAGATGAATTAAAAAATCAGCAGCCTATAGTTGGAAGAGTACTGCGATTAGATACATTATTAATTAATGATTAATGACTTTTATTTTTAAGTTAATTGGTTAATTGATCACCTTTAAAAATATCATGCGGTCTTCCATATGCTGCATATCTCAGAGTTATTCTCCTTAGCAGCTCAGCAGATTGATTATCTCGGCTAAATTTTATCATATATGTCCAAGATATATGTAGCTGTCAACAACTTCAATTTCGATGTCTTTATCATTTTGGGATTTTATTAATTATTACGCAGACCTGACTATGAGCTACATCCCTTAGCTCATTTAACATAATCAATGTTAGTTTTATGTTTTTGAAATAAGGATAATCGTATTTGCGAATTGTAGATAACTACGCATCGCGCCATCGATGTTTATTTCTTTAGTTTACAATTCCAGTGACTTTAAACCATGTTCAAGTACAGTGATAAATAACTTTTGGTGACATTCTTTAGAGTATCTCCCTGTGTAACACCTCTGTTGATGTATATCTTATTGGTAGGACCATGCAGATGTATATTTGTAGTATTGCTATATATATTTTCTAGAGTGTTGGTTTACTTTTTATCAATTTAACACTCTTCCTGTGCCTGTAGAAGTGTCGGTAGTAAAATAGTATCAAATGCTGTATAGAGGTCTATTGTGTTCTATAGTTCAAGGAAAACCGGCCTGTTATCTTGGCGGATACAGTTCAAATTGTTTTCAATTGATTGGTTCTGATGTACAGTATTACACTTTTTATGTAGAGTAATTGTAATGGACTTATTTCTATTTATAGGGATCTCTTGACTATACAAGCAGAGATCTTAAGATAAGAAGTCTTGTATTTTCTTCGGAAAAAAATTTTCTCAAGTTGTATAATTTCTGTAGCTATTCAGTCATCTACCAGAGCCCTGTCGTGTTTCATATTATTGTGTGCATGTTCTATCTCATCTTAAGTAATTTCTGGAATATTCCCAGATCCTTGGTTTTGTATATTTTGTATATTGTTTTGATTTAAGTTATTTTTGATTTGTTATATCATGTGTATAAACTAATGTAGAACTCATAGACTACTCCTAGTTTTTTCTGTCCGTCTACTATCACATGCCCCTTTTTATACCTAACCGTTAAACATCGAATATTATTTTAAAGTATTTATGCATGACATGACCATATAGAGCACATGTTTCGTATAACCGGCAATAAAGCGCCGTCTCAATGCAGCAAAGTCAACTTTTATGAAAATTTGCAAATGGCCGCTGTCTGACAGCTGTTCATAAGAATTGTGCAATTTAATATTCAATTACCGAAGTTTCTACTAAATATTTTTGTAGAAAAGAACTAGCGACATCACGGATAGACCTTCAAGAAAGAATTTCTGTAAGTATTTTCACGAATTTCTTTATATTTTGGTATTTTTTAATCAAAATATGCTTGTGCCATATATGCCACAATATGCACTATCGTGCAAAACTCTCTTTCAAATATGGCACAATATGCGTACTGAACTAGACATTATTTTTTTTTATTTTAGATAATGGATCCAAAAAAGTTTTATGGTAAAAGTCATGTGGTAGTTGATGTACCAGATGGTAGTGAAGACGAAGGGCTATCAGATGAAGATATTTTCCCTATTATATTAGCCCCAGGGTCAGATTATGAAGATGATATAATAGATAATAATGAATCAGCTATTATTCTCCCAGAAACGGATTTAGAAAGTAGTTCGGATAGCGAATATCATATTTCTTTGGACGAACTACGACGTAATCTAATAGAGAATAAAAATAAGAATCATCCAACTTGGAAAGAAAGAAATTTGGTAACATCACATGATGATATAAGATTTCTCGGTTCTACTGAGCTGCCACCTGAGTTGCAATAAGCGGATTCCACTTACGCATTTTTAAAACTTTTGTTGATAAATGAGATGATCAAAGATATAGTTTATCAAACTATATTATATTCAGTGAAATAAAAACCTCAAAAACCTTTGAAACTTTCTGGAAATGAGCTAGAACAGTTTTTAGGAACCTGTATTTATATCTCAATAGTGCAATTGCCAAACGATAGAAGTTATTGGAACTCCAATTTGAATCATTGATTTATCTCAGATGTTATGTCATGCAATAGATGGGAAGAACTAAAACGTTTTTACATTTTACGAACAATAACGATGCTATTGCTGCCGGTAATCCTGGTCATGATAAACTTTTTAAAATCCGAGCGCTACTAAATAAACTATGAATCAGTTACTCAAAGTTCCGAACAAGAAATTTTTAGCCAAAGAAGAGCAGATAATTCCAACAAAGGTGCGTTTCTCTATTAAACAATATAATGCGCAAAAAAATGCACAAATCACACGGGGATATCAGACGTTTGTTCTTGGTGGTGGTGTCAGCGGATTTTCCTACGATTATGAAATTTTTGTAGGAAGCCAAACTAATGTTGTACCCGATGGTTTTCTCGATTTAGGGTTAAGTTCAAATGTGGTTCTTCGACTAACACAAACAGTACCAATACTTATAAATGACGAAATATTCCTTGATAATTGATTCAACAGCGTCACATTGCAAATTTATCTAACGAAACAGGGTATGTTACCACTAGAAACAGTTAGAATAAACAGAATGCAAAACAGTAATATGCCAAAAGAGGCTGAATAAAAAGAACGGCCGAGGAGCTGTGGTGGAGAAAGTCTCCACAATTGATGCTACAAAAATATCTGTTGTTACATAGTATGAGAACAAATTAGTAAACATTTTATCAACATATGCTGGGAGTATGCAAATAGTTAAACGGTTTTCGAAAAAGGATAAGATACATGTAATGGTTCCATGTCCAAAAGCTGTAACGATCTACAAGTATATGGAGAGAATAGATCTCCTGGATTCAATGTTGAGATATTCTAGGATCAAAGTCAGATACAAAAATTGGTACATGCGTATATTTTTTCATATTATTGATTTGATGACTGTCAATGCGTAGATTCTTTGGAGAAAAAGTGACAATGAGCATAATAATTTAGCTCTGACAGATTTCAAAATGGCAGAGTGTTTATGCAAAGTTAATAAAGCTGGTTTTACTACAAAAAGGGTCATCCGTGTGGAGCTATGTAAAATTTACAAAACAAGAAAAGAAGGGGTCCAGTAACCGATATTCCAATGTAAGATGTACGAACAGATGGTTATGGTCATCTTCCATTATGGTGTAGTGAAAGGCAAAGATGCAAATATTCCTGTGGTTTAAAAAGCTTCATAAAATGTGAGTCATAAAAGTGTAATGTTTTCCTTTGCTTAAACAAAGATAAAAATTGTTTTTACAACGTTCATACTCAATAATTATTATAATTAGAAACTAATAAACGTCATTTTTTTATTAATTTTACTTGTTGAATCTTGTTTTAATGGATAGTCTGCCATATATGACACACAAAAAAAAATAAATAAAATAAAAATAAAAAAAAAAACTAACCAAGTAAACTTTTTTTGTATATTTTTACCGTAATCTTGAAGTCAAGTGTGTAAGTCGAGTGTGTAATAGATTTTTTTATAAAAAAAATCATGCAGTAAGGTGTTAATGAAAATATTACCGTTTAAGGTTCCTCCATCTCCAACGTCTGTGTCTGTATTTATCTAGAAAGCCTATTCATCTGGTAAGGATTATTTTATAGAAGAAATAACAAAATAATTTTACCTCGTTCATTCACCCCCGGATTTCCGACATTTGCCAGAGATATTTCCGAGGCATATAACCGTGTCACCATTTTTTTATTGAAATCATTCTCCGTAACAGTGTAGTTATTAGTGTTGTCTCTAATGGATCTAAGCACATCTACATAAAATTATTGTACCTCCTCATCAGTGCGGGTTGGTATTTGTGCGATTTATACGAACTTAACGATACATTTGTTGTTTAACCGTATATTTATATATATTACCCTCTCGGATATTGTTTATACTAACATTTTTGGAGCGTTGGCTGTGTATTATGATATTCATTCCTTCTACATAGATGTGCTCATTTCTCATGTAAAGTAATATTTGACCAGAGGTTAGTATTTCGTTCTTCCAGACTTTACTCGTTCTTTTTACTTTATTAAGTCCAATTACGTCCCTATTTAATGTTTTCTAGGTCGTTTTTAAATTACAGTAACTGGCGTTAAACATTACAACCTTCATCATAAATCGCTTTCGGTTTTTTTTCAGGTTGAGACACAGAACTTTGCTCCCCCCACCAGAATCCGTAGGACAAACTGATTGTTGCGAGAAACTGATGATCCAGAGGATTATCAAAAACTATGTCTAAAGTGAACAAACCACCAACTAAAACATCAAATATAAAATATTTTTAATTTAGAATGACTTTGTATGAGTTTTAGCCATCTTGATGATCAAACCCAGTTTCCACTTAAATTTACAGCATAGTAGTACAGTATTTGACAAAGTAAACATTACTAAAAGAGAATATTGTATTTATTTTTAATTTACGTGTGTAAAAGGTGAACTATTGCGGCACAAATATGCCCCATAACGATTTTGCAGATTATTCAACATATTTATAAAGAGTGATTGCTACAGTTGCTGAAAATGGGTTATTATCTTCTGTTGTAGTTCTCAAATATCTGCTGGTGGAACTTCTAATTAAATACTAATTCTTTGAGCATGCCCCAAAATATATGCATCAGGTGTTTTCAGATCAGGTGTGTGAGCTGCTTACTTAACGTCTTTGAAGTGTGAAGTAAGGCTACGGAGCGTATAGCTAGCTGTATGGCCCGTTGAGACATCCTGTTAAAACCATTGTCTATATATCTGTGAGCGGCAAAAATTTTGTAAATCTCTAACAAAAGGTGTAATAATGTTCCCTTTGTAACGCTCTTTTTTAAAATTAACTGGAGGCTGGTTCTCATCTTCAACAAAATAAGGACCGATAATGCTATGCCTAGACAGAGTACACCAAATGGTAACACGTTCACTGTGGAGTGGTTTTTATACAATGACATCTGGTGTTCAAGTCCAAGACATGGAGTTATTTGTCTATTGATATAACCTTTAAGGTGAATGTAACTTTTGTCTAAAAAACATAAATTCCCTAATAAATAGGGATCTTTGTAAACTAGACTCAACACTTTCCCACAGTAAACTTCTTTTGTGCGTTTATTACTAACGTTTACTCTTTGTCCAATTTGAGTGCGGTAAGGATACACACTAAGAGATTTAAACAGTCGGCGAATGGATGTTTACATCGAAGGCTTTATTTTGGAAACTGGATCTGATCAAGAACCCGTCCTTGATTATTGTTAGTAAGAACCGATTTTAGACGACCAGAATAGCCTTTGCGCTGACACAACATACTACCAGTATTACGGAATTTCCTAACGATTGAAAACATTACACTTTTAATAGGAGGCCGCCTTGTTAAACATTTTTGTCGATATTTTTCCGATACTTGTATCAAACCTCTTAAACCGCTCATAGGGAAATAATGCTCTAATATAAACACTTTCTACTCAGTTGTGAGAAACATTTTTACGACGGTTTTAATAATAGAGATAATAAACACGTATTGGGTGCAGAATTTCATAGCCGTCTAAATTTCGGTACCTACTGTTTATTTTGGCGAATACCGTATTTGTGTAATTTATGGAGAAAAAAAATTCAATAGCGAATGGACTTTTTTTATAGTTTTTGTGAAAGAATGTAATATTTATGTGCAATATTTTTGTCCATGACTATATATTCTGTCTGATACTATCATCAATTATTGTTTTAGTAAAATGACCGGCCTGTATTATACGTAATTACGCAATTTACAATAACTCGCATTTATTCGGAGCCAAATTATAGCCCTAACCACTCTATCGCTATTATATGATTACTATGGAAATACTACTCATCGTGTCTCTTTATGTCTGTATTATCAAGCTTTTAAATATAGGACACAATAAGCTATTGTAGAAATAGCATAAAGCTGTTAAAATTTATTGTTCGCATTTAAAGGATAAACAATAGCTTTTGCTATGTATCTTTTCTTTAATTAGAGCTTTATGGACACATAAATGGAGATTGGTATTGTTGCTCTAATAATATATGTACAATGGGAGAATGGATATGGAGAGTAGTCGGGAGTTTTACCATTTTTTTTAAGAATATTTTATTATGGTTGCCGATTTTTCAAAAGCTTTTAATATTAAAAATAGAAATTAAAATTAAACATGTAGAAAACATAAGATTGTATTGCTTGTGTTTAGTGTGGTATAAAATATGTCTTCTGTATCACAATACCTTTTGTATGATATCTTATACCTTCCACAGTCAAGGAAAAATAAAAGGTAAAAAAATCTTATACAGATATTTAAAGGTTGTAAAAGGTATGTGGGGGTAGCAGATAAAAATATCCTTAAAGACACATTTGTTTTGTTTTTTTAATCAATCTTAAAAAGTAAAAAAACATTTTTTGTCTATAAAACGATTCTTATTCATTTTAGACAAAAATGTTTCAAATAAGTGTTATACATCATAAAATTTCTTTAAAAGTTGTTTAATTTTGAGAGTTTTCACGATAAAATACATGAACAATTGACCTAGATAATTGCAAAAGCCGTATTTTTGCAGTAATTTATAAATGATAATAATTTTGTTTTTTGCATAATGATATGTAATTGAACTCCTGAACAATTGTGGCATTTAATCATTTATATAAATGTGCTCAATTTCAAACAGATCGACCAAATAATTTGTTTACCCCTATGGGCGATCATATAAACAACTATACTTGCTCAAACAGTCACTCTAGAGTTATTCTGTAAATCGCAGTCGATTCTTTAAGGCTAAGTTTTTATTGTGTAATAAAAAAACTTTAACTTTTTAATAAATTTGATATTAAAAACGGTTTAAAAAAGGGCTGATTTTTTAGCTTATAAAATTTTTTATTAATTTTGATATTTTTTATATCACACGTTTTTACGCAGACTTAATGAAAAGCAGGTGAAAAACCGCACTAAGTTCTATAGAACCTTCTACGAACAATAGTAACCAAAACTACATGTTTTTCTTAAAATCATATTTTCATTGTTTATTAACATTAAGAGCTGAAAATTAAACGGATTCTCAATGAATACCCAAATTTTATGATCCAAACTATGGATGAAAAATATTATAGTAAAGGAGTAAAAACTAAAAACCCGTTAAAGTGATGGGACTTTTTTGAGTCAAGCTCCGTTTTTTTAGAATGCAACTTCAAGTTAAAGCGCGCTGAAAAATTTGCAATATCTTAGCTTCTATGGCTCGTAGAATCTTTATCTTTTCTTTATTACGAGATAGCTCAACAAAATAATAAGAATTGTGCTATTTTCACCTCTTTAAAAGTCCCGGAAAAATAACCAATTTATATATTACTATTATTTCGTACTATTATATATACTTTCGAAATATTTAAACTTTATTCATAAGTATATTATAATTATAAATTAATACAATTAATTTAACTTGTTTATTTAATTTTGTAGTTTTTTGTTTTTAACAAAAAAACTCATTTTATTATATTTATTATGTCTAAACGTAAGTAGCTAATACATATAAATAATACCTTTTACTTTTTTGTGGCGGTATTTTACGAGTATAATTGTGATACCTTTTACGAGTACTACCATAATAAACGAGTTATACCTTTTTACTCCTTCACTCCATATGCCATATGTGGATTGTGTCATAAAATATAGATCTTTATTTATAAACCGTTTAATTTGCAGCTCTTGGTGTTAATAAACAATTAAAATATATTAAGAAACAAAAAACCAACAGTTGGTTGTTATCTCTCAGGACATAAGGTTCCCTTTTTCAAGCTGGAAAATTGTACAATGTACTTAAAAAATGTAATCCTTCATCAATGACCTAGTGTTTTATTAATTATAATGTTAGTTACTTAAATTATATAATTTAAGGGTCATCTAGCCTCGTTATGTGTCTAGTTTCATCTACTATATAGACGTTTTTCACTGATGATCTTATCAGATCATCGAAAATATTCTGAAAATTTATCAATCCATTTTGGATATTTTTTTAAAAATTTTATTTATACCATTTTACAAAGAGAAATTTTAACTTCATTATAAGTGTTTTAATAAGTTACTGACATTGTTTTGCATATTTCTATTCAGGAGATCTTGCTGATTAGATAATTTTTGTTTTAAATTGTTTGTAATACTAATTTATAAACGCAAATAGAATTATTAACTTACTTCTATTTGCAATTCAAAGTTAAATACTTAAGTGACTTATCAGTAACAGAAACTATTCTGTCTTCTTAGCTATCTCGGCGCTTTTCTGTTCTCTCCGTTCTTATATTGTTATAATATTAAGTATAAGAAATAGTTAGGTTATTGTCTAGTTTCCTACAGTGAATATTTTCTTATATATTTATCTAATAAGCGATTGGAAGAGAACCGTTGCCGTCCAGAAAAAGATGCTCGAAGGAAAGTGATCTTCCATACTGCAACTATTACTAGTTTTAGGCGAGAAATTACACTGCGACATATAAGAACTGTTATATGCTCCCTTTTCTTTTGTTTTCTCTGATGGTTCTTTAGTGATAAGAGAATCCCACCTGGTTCTATTCCTCCTAGAAAGTTATGTATTTCTAGAGGCCTTATATTAGTTAAATGCTCTTCTTTCATCTCATATGCTATAAAGGTTTTATCATCTACCTCACAAAATTTGTATTCGGCCACCTCTACTATTCCCGTTGAAGTATTCTTTTTTACTTAAACTAACGTAGTCTTTAAATTGTACAAGGTATTTTACCTTGGCTTTATGTATATTTAGTTTAAAGACTGTATCCAGTTTCGTCTGCCGTTTTAAATCCATTTATGTGCCACTTGATGGCATTCTTGTTTAACTTTGAAATGGTCCCTTTGTCCCATGTGTGTTTAGGACCTAACTTTTTGGTAAAACTATTTACATACTTACACTTCTATGGAATGTCCTCTTAGGGCATGCCACAATACTTACCTTTATAAAAGCTAAATCGAGAATTGGATTTTACAATTTCTTTGTTGGTCATTCAATATGTGATTTTTGTTTTCACGTTCTCCACTGATCTATAGAAGAGGTCATTGATTATTTTCCTGGCAGTTGTTGGGTTTATTACCATTTTAACTGTTTTGCATACAATACACAATTATATCGAGAAATACAAAGATAAAACCCTACAAAACAATAATACTCCCAGTCCTAACATACGGTTCAGAGACCTGGACTCTAACAAAAAATAATGAAAACATATTAGGATGTTACGAAAGAAAAGTATTAAGGCGAAACTATGGAGAAGTGAATGACAATGGAGTGTGAAGACGATACAACTTCGAACTTTACAGAATATACCAGGAACCTGATATCGTAAAACATATTAAGATAGGAAGTCTGAGGTGGATAGGGCATGTAATGGGGATGAAACAGTACCCAGCTAGAAAAACGCTCATTGATAGACCCATTGGCCAGAGAAGAAGAGAAAGACCAAGAACAAGGTTTCTTAATAACATCGATGAAGACATGAGAAATATGGGAATACGTGCTTGGCGGAGAAAGACGATGGATAGGGACGACTGGCCTAAGGTGTAATGGTAAGAGGTATTATTTTAATACTACACGATGTCTTGGTTCGTCTTTTCTTTCGTAGGAAGATACTAGGATTAGGCCCCACTAAGGGCCTAATCCTAAGTTGCAGTCGTCAAATGATGATCATGTTGGTCACTAAGACCTAATATTTCAATATGGTCCAGTCTTGTTAGACGAAAAAAATGCCTAACCTTGGATGACGAGCTACTCCAAATTTTGTTATTCTAGCCTTTACGAGGAGTCAATAGTAGTGTTAATTTGAAATCGCGCCTGAATCCCACTGTTATGTTAGCCGCCATCTTCAACCATCTTGAATTTAAAGGAGGATCATTTATGCTCAATATCTTCTATAACTTTTTCACAAAAACGGTAAAAACTGAAATTGTTATTTCAATACAAATTCCTACTAATGGCCTACAATTTCTTTTATAGTTACGGTGAAAAATATTGGACGATGAGGTGGGGGGAGTATAAGTCTTTAATTATCTCGTATATTATGAACTTTACGATATTATTAATGTACACTTCATCTAATTTAGTTAACGATGTACGTCATCGGCGTCATAGCGTGTGACGTCACATGATACCAACACGAAATATTTAGGGTGTAGGTGTGTTCTTTTTTAGAATCACTTTACCGAGTACACTGGCATTACAGCCACTAGAAATATTTTATTATATACGCGTAGAACTAATATTTAAAAGTTTCTATTAATGTTAACTTAAAGAAATACACAATAATATGTTTCATTTAATTTGTATAAATGCATTATAAAGCGTTTTTATCAAGAACATTTGTTCGGAACACACTGTAACTGTAATTGAACGAAGGTAAAATTTTGGCATAAATTGGTAACACCTATTTGACAGTTGCGGTGTTGACACTTTTTGTACTTTATTATTTTAAATCTTAAAGTGAATACCTCTTGTTTTATATTTTTAACTATTTAATAAAATCTGTTCTTTTTAGAACAAAATTAGTGTGTTTTATTTCAAAAATGTCATGTAAGAATTTAAATAGTCGTTGTAAAGAGTATATTAATAATTATGTGACCTATTTGATTTAAAATGGATTCAGGATTTTTTTATACTTTGGCAACTATGTCAACTTCAATCTCTGACGTATATAATGACGTAAATCGTTATCTAAATTAGATGGACTGTACACAAACAAAAAAGTATGGTAATATATTTTATAAAATTTAGTTTTGGTCTGTTTAATTTTTTTGCAGAAATCAATATTTAAGGTCGTACGTGTGCGGTAAAGGCGCGAGCGTACGACCTTGCGGGGATTGGTTATATAGGATTTTTTCATTTAATATCTTGGCCATTTTCAACTTTTTGACAAAATGGTTGAATATAAATTGTTGCAATTGCGATTACCACAATTTCTTTTTTGCTTTCGCGATGTCGATATTTTTTGAGTTAGTAAGAAGAAATAGTGAAATAGTATATTTATTGAATCACCTCGTTTATTATTAAGTTTACGGCATAAATAAATGTAAATAAAATACGGAAAGATCTATATAATATACAATTTTGATTTGTTTGATTTTTTGTGCTACAATCAACATTTTAGGTTCTAAGCCTAAATAGGCTTTATATGTCCTATGACAAGTCTAATAAGACATAAGCAATTAACGAACCCTAGTCATTGACATCATCAGAAAAAAGCCATAAAAGGAATGAGCCTCGACCTTAAATATTGATTTCAGAAAAAAAAAATTAAATGGATTAAACACAATATAATTTTCTTTATTTTTGTTTATACACATTTATATCGGAAAATTAATAATAAACGAGATAATTTATTAATTATGCTTCCCTCCCTTCCATTATTTTTCTTCTTAACTGGGAAAATGTCAACCGCACAAAAAAAAATTTAAAAATAAATTGTAGGAAATTCAATTTGCAACAACATCAGATCTTACCTGATATCGTTGCAAATACTATTTTTGTCCAAAAGTTGATAATAGCGGAGATATTGACCAAACACGGTTCTCCTTTAAATTCAAGATAACGACTAACGCAACGATGAGATTTAGTCGCGTTTTTAAATCTACACTACTATTGATCACCCCTAATAGTACAAGATTCCACTGCGGGATCACTACATTGATAACGTAGTTAATTAAACTCACAATGTTTACATACATTTAAAACTAGGAGAATACATTGATAATAGGTTGCCAGTCAAAAAGTGGCCGCAATCTTATATGCTAAAACGCTAAGCCCTTTTCTTGTCCACCACTTTACTCAAAAACCATATTAGATAATTAAAATATTTTTTCGGAATATTATTAGTATTACGTATGAGATTTTCAAGATATACTTTTGGTACAAACATTCACTTACGGTTTTGAGAGACCGGAAGTTAAAATTTACTTTAAGTTTTAGACCCCACAATGTATATATGGATCGAAAGGTCTCGTCGAGACGAATCTAAATATGTACTTCCGGTTGCGATCCGACACCAGAAGTGACCCGAAACGAGCATAAAACGTCAAGATAGAGCAAATCTGACACCGGATTCGTGATGAGCATGCAAAATTAACTGCTAAATGATAACATTGTAACAAAAAACATTGTTTTCGACGAAATATTTCGTGATATTTAATACACTTTTTACTTGCATTATTATTGATAAATGTTATGTATATTCTTGCTTATATTGTTTGTATTGATCTCTTAATTTTTCTCGCAAAATAAAAATCTCATTTAGAAAACTCGATGTCGAGTTGGTCCGCTAGTTTTTTTTAATTCAATTAATAGTAATTAATTTGTGAACAAAAATTTTTGTTCATTTATTTTTTAAATAAAATACGCTGCTCATAGTTTGTAATACTCCGAATATGAGTAAATAATTAAAGCAGAAAGGCGTTTGAGATTCAATTTCAAAACAGGGCCACTGCCATCCGCTTATGCGTATTTTGTCCTTTTTAGGTCTCCTCAGAGAGACATATATGCAGAAGTTTTGCATATAAGCTCAGAGCCTCTGAATATGTCGCTCTGAGGAGACCTAAGAAGGTCGAAATACGTATAAGCGGATGGCAGTGGTCCTGCATTGAAATTATATCTCAAATCTTTTTCTACTGGATTCAAATTATTTGCTGTTACTTTTTGATTGGTAACCCAATTATATATTCTCCCAATTTTAAATATATGTAAAAATGTGAGTTTGACTAACTAGATACTATATGAACGTAGTGATTCTGCAGTGGGATCTTAGACTTAGACTATCAAGAGAACAATAAAAATACGAGTAGCTGGCCATGCAAGGTCAACTGAAATACTGACTTAACTAATACTATTTTAATCCAAATTGTGAAAGTGTCGTAAGCTGGCTGAAAATATATATTTTTTAAGAAGAATTTTTGACATAATACAAACAAGCACCACCTTCTACACCTACACAATGAAAACTGTTTTCTAACGTTTTGAACTGCCAAAAACTTTAAAAATTGGCGTTTAGTTAAATTTTCAGATGATCTATAAGATTCATAAATTGGTACAAAAACAAAACAACGGTAAATCAAAATAAAAAAATTTAAAAACCAAAATTATTTTAAAATGTATGTCCAATAGCTTTTAATTTAATAGCTATTTCAAATTAACCGAATAATTTGAAATTAGGTATGTAGAAATAATAATATAAAAATTTTAGTTTAAGTAAAAGCCGAAACTATTTTTTCTGGCCTTTTCCATATTTTCCCATACCATCAACAAAGGTAACAAACTCCAATATACAAAACCATACGAAAAATCTCAAATTATGATTTTTGTTTGTAATTCATTAAAACAAGCGGAACGTTTCATTAGCTTTTCTGTTTGTTCAGTCGTACAGGCCCTTTATCAAAAACCATATAAAAGTTTCTGAATTGAAATGGAATCGCATATAATACTTGTTTACATTTTCAGATACAATTGACATTTTATTTTATGCCGAAAAATTGATAAACAGCTTTTGTTTATTTATTTTATTGGTTGTGTTTTATGTTTGCGTTTTTTTTTAATATAGTGTTTGTTCTAGTTAGTGTCAATGTCGAATCAAGTTAATGTCGTGTTTATCTTTGATTTGATTGTTGTCTAATATTAACAAATAACTTTTTTTTTCATCAAACGACCTTAGGATACTTACATATAAACATTCCAAACTTGTGACTGTTGTTATACCTAGATTTGTGTCCATCTCCGTGTCGCGTTTTTGGTTCAGTATGGGCTTTTATGGACTATATACCTTTTTTACTATTCTTTGCAATTTTTCAATGATTGCAATTATACAAAACAAACCTGTTTCCAATTATGCAGTATTTTTTGTTCTTTTTTAATTTTTAATTTGTCCTTCGAGGTACATATTAAACAAAATAAGTCAATATAAGACGAAGCTTGGGACCTTTAGTATTATGTATTTTATTGGATATATTTATAGTCTTATCTTGATTTTTATTAACATTTATTTCTGCAACGGTAGTATTATTTCTATCTTGATATATAATGATTTAAGGTAATTAATGTTAATGTTACATCATTGCTCACCAGATACGTTTTGCTATCTTAAGGTCACCTAAATGCATAACATATTCATCTTAGAATAGTTTTCACACTTGGTTCTTACTCTTCTTTGTGTAAGAGATATGACATTTTCTATTTTTTAGATATTCTCTCGCTTAGTCAGAGATTAAATATCTTTTTTGTGTATATTATTGCTACTAGACGTTTTGAAAATACCCTTAGTTAAAGAGTACCCTTAGTTTGTACTTGATCTCTCACTTCTTTGTTTAGGTCTCCATAGCTAGGTAGTGTAATTTCCAGGTATTTTATTTCCATTACTTGTTCAATGCCATCGATTTCTATTTTACATCTGGTTGGTTCTATGCTGACTACTATTGTTTTAGTTTTCTGAGATGACATTGTCATATTAAATTCTTTTGCACTTATGTTAAATCTGTAGATCAGTCTTTGCAGACTATCTTGGTCTTGGGCTATCAATATTGCGTCATCTGCGTAACAGAGTATTTTGATTTCTTTGTGTCCCATTTTTTATCCTCTTCCTTTGTTAACGGCTTTGGTGGTTTCATCCATGATCAAATTGAAGAACATGGGACACAATGAACCCTCTTTTCTTATTGCGCGGAACTTCTCTTTTATACAGCAGATGGATTACATCTTTGAGTCTTACTCTGCTTTCTTTAGGTCAACCAGACACAGAAATGTTGGTCTATTATACTCTAGTGATTTCTCAGTAATTTGCTTTATAACGAATGTTGCATCAGTACACGATCTTTCACTACGAAAACCCTGTTGTTCATCTGCTAAACTTATCCTCTGATTTATTAGCACTTGTAACATTTTAGTTGTTAGTTTTAGCGTAGTATTTAACAAGTTTATACCTCTGTAGTTTTCGGCTGTTTTTATCACTTAAGCTAGATATCCCAGAATACACACGCGATAAATTGGTATCTTTATGTGAGAAATACTTTTGGATTAAACGTAATCCTGAATAGCTTTTCGAGAATGATGTCAATAGTTTTTTCAGATTTAACCCCGAACAAAGCATTTCTTTACATGGACGATATAGTAGTAATAGGAATATCAGAAAAGCATCATTAAGGTAACCTAAAAAAGACATTTGAGACATGTCGAAAGTTCAACCTAAAACTTAACCCAGGAAAATGTCAAGTTTTAAGAAGAGAAGTCACATATTTAGGACATGATCTTTCTCAGGAAGGAGTATCACCGGATAAAGCAAAATATGCAACGATTGAACAATATCCGACACCGTAAACAGCAGAAGAGACAAAAAGATTCCTAGCATTTTGTAACTACTGTAGACGTTTTATTCAGAATTTAGCTGAAATATGCATACCACTAAACATATTATCGAGGAAAGGAGAAGAATTTTTTTGGTCTAAGGAATGTGAAGAATCATTCAATAAGCTCAAATATCATAACCACCCCATGTTTGGGAGTCATGTAGGAAATAATAGGCTAATAAGGAAAATAAAGGCAAGATTCAAATGGAGAATGTCATAAATGTCAAATTAATAAACCGAAAAGGCTACATGTCGAGGAATTCGTGATATCGGACTCTTCTTTAAAACCATGGGACATGGTGTACATAGACACGATAGGTCCATTCCCTAGAAGTAATGAAGGCAATAGATACTGTATCACAAAGCTGTCTGAACTGACGAAATACGTAGTGAGTATACCAGTGTGCAACAAAGAAGCCGAGACAATAGCTCGCGGAATTTTCGATCATTTTATACCAACATACGAACTCATGAAACAAATCAGAACAGACCAAGGCACAAAGTACAAAAATGAAGTAATGCACGAACTAACAAAAATGCTAAAGATAGAGAATAACTTCTCAACGGTGTACCACCCACAATCGATTGGAAGTTGTGAGAAACTACATAGATCATTGAACGAGTAGAGAGAAGACAGAGAAAATTGGGACGTGTGTTGCAGAATCTTCACATACTGCTACAACACAACCCCTAACGCGTATCATGGATATACGCCGTTCGAATTGCTGTATGGCAGGAAAGTAAACTTACCTGAAGACCTTACACGAGACGTTCAACCATGTTACAACATAGATACCTACTACAATAAGTTACGCTATAAACTACAATTCGCACACGAGACAGTGCACTAAAACCTTCGTAATACAGCACAAAAAGGAACGACAGAAAAGAAATAAGTCAAAAACGATGCCACAAAACTTCGAAATAGGAGACCTAGTCCTGGTCAAAAGAGAAGAGAATTGTAAGTTTGATAGTCTTTATGCAGGTCCTTTCATAATTACAGAGGTAAATAACGTTCAAAGTAAATATGGATCTCTTGATAGAAGCAATGTAATAAACATTATATGATTATCCAACATTATTATAAAAACAAGTTAAGAGCTCCAACAAGACCTAGCAGCATCAGGTGTAGTGATTCATGACTCAACTATTCGAAAAAGACTTTTGGAGAACGAATGAAGAAATAAAGATTACTGTGGACCAAAAAATACTCTGATTGCACTGTAGAGGACTGGAGAAAAGTTCAATTTACAGACGAAACTCACTTTATAGTTTAGTGATAGCGGTCGAAATTTGTCTGGAAGTCTGATAATGGAAACTTTACACCATCTAATATTGATCAAACCGTAAAACATCCATTTAAAAAAATGCTTTGGAGATAATTTTCATACATGGGGTTGGATCTGAAGGCATGATGAACAGCCAAAAATACAAATCCATGTTGAAACAGCGTTTGGACACAGAACTCAAAAAATGTCAGCCCCTAGGAAGAGAGCCTTCACCAGAACTCTGCTCCCTGTTACATGTTAAAGCAAGTGATAAATATTTTTAAACATAAGAAGATTAATATTTTAGATTGGCCCGGTAATTCGCCAGACCTCAACCCTATTGAAAATTTATGTGCCATTTCCTAAACTAGACTGCGCAAAATCGTTTGTACTACAAAAATTGATAGAAGTGGCCATTCTGGTTTGGTTTCGAGATGAAAGGATATCGGAAAACTGTCAGAAGCCCGTAGAATCTATGTCAAAATTGATAAAAGCAGTAATTTCAGCCAAAGGGGGACATATTTCCTATTAACAATGTGAGTGTACCTATAGTTTTGTCAAAATATAATATTTTTTTCTATATAAACTGTTTTTTCATTAAAACAGCCTATGATTCCATGAATTCGCACAGTACTGTACCACTGGTATTACCAAATGATTACGCCCATCGTAATAAGGGCGTAAGCATCTTATTAACACCGTTGACGCATAAATGCCCATTAAAGCCTTGGTTTTATTTGATAATGGAGAGCGTATGGCAGGGCTGGTGCTCATTTGTCTAAACCAGCAAAAATTGTGCCATAGATCTCTCTTATATACGCCGCAGCCCTAGCGCCAGTCCTTTCATAAGGGCTTTATTAACGAATAAAAAACTATGTATTTAAATGAAATAGGTCTAAAATACCTATTGGGAAAAGATAGAACAAGGTTTTAACTTAAATTTAGATTCTTGGTGAATTAAAAAATGTTTTTACTTGTGTTTTCGAGCCTTGAAAATCGTAATTTTGCGTTTTTCTCATTTTATATTACACAGGCCAACATGATTTTTGGTGTTTTGAGTTTGCCATGTGTCCAATACGGGTACGCTGATTCTAAATAATATGAATTCGGGTTAAGCCCATCACGTCAAAATTTTTCACAAAATTAAAAAAACTTTGTGAGATATTATATACTAGCGCAAACAAATACCTTATTGATATTTCGCAAATTGCATTAAAATTGTTTTTTTAAAATACTTCATTATGTCGCGCCATAATGTCATCAAAAAGTGTAAGAACAGTTCTGCTATATTTTGTTAGGTGTGTGGTGATTTAACAATAGAAAATCATCAACGAAAAATAACGGACTTTATAAACAAAGCTTATCACGCTTATTTTGGTGTAAAGCTTAGTGATCAGGACAAACCTTGGGCTCCACACAAAGTGTACTTTCAGTATGTTGAATCACTGAGAAAATGGACAAAAGGTACACGTAACTGTTTACCCTTCGGTATTCCTATGGTATGGAGAGAACCAAAAAGCCATGAAGATGACTGCTACTTTTGCTCCTGCAATATCAAGGGTTTCAATTCAAAAAATAAACACAAAATTCAATATCCTGATTTACCTTCTGCTACACGACTTGTATCTAATGGACCAGAAATCCCCATTCCTTCACCTTTTCTTCACACCATCCAACAGCAATCATTAGATGAAGTTCAGACAAAAAAACCGATGAAGACGAATTCAATCCTGAGATAGACCAACCTTAAAAGTTTATCCAAGCTGAACTAAGTGAAAGACTTGGACCTATCGAAGGATGCTGCACAAATCTTAGGATCACGGCTAAAAGATAAAAATCTATTTGTTCCAGAAACTACATTTACGTGGTATAGCCATCGTGAAAAAGAGTTCGCGAGATATTTTTCTCAAGAGGGCTCACTGGTGTATTGTCATAATATTCCTGAAGTAGTCATGAAACTGGGAGCTGACAATTACGATTCCACATCATGTCGATTATTTATTGATTCTTCTAAGAGAAGTTTGAAGGGTGTCTTTTTGCATAATGGTAATACTTACCTATGTCTCAGTGCCTATTTCTCACTCCGCGCATTTCAAAGAAACATTATGAGAATCTTGAGCTGTTGGTAAATAAAATAAAGTATTGCGAATATTGTTAGCAAATCTGTGGAGATCTCAAAATATTATCCATGCTTTTGGGTCAGCAGTCTGGATTCACAAAGTATCCATGTTTTTTGTGCGAGTGGGACAGACATTACGTTAAGAAAGAGTGGCCACTCACTCAAAATTAGTTCTATTGCCTCTTCTTTACATAAAGTTAGGATTGATGAAGCAGTTTGTTAAAGCTTTAGATAACAAGGTGACTGCTTTAAATATCTGTGCGACAAATTTCCTGCACTTTCTGAAGCAAAACTTAGCTTCTCTGTAGCCAACATGGTCGAAAATTATAAAAAAAAAATGGGATGCAATATGATCGTCAAACTTCATTTTCTGGATTCCCACATTGACTATTTTCCCGAAAATCTTGGAGCTATCAGCGAGTAGCAGGGAGAGAGGTTTCATTAAGATATAAAGGAGATCGAGAGACGATACTAAGAAAGGTGGGATATAAGAATGATAACTGATTACTGCTAGAACTTGAAGAGAGACTCGATCACAAAAATCCATAAGAAGAAGACCACAAAACGCAATTTTCATGGAAAAAGAGAACGGTTTTATCCAAAAAACAACAAATATTGTCTAACGTAGGTTATACTGAATTCTTTTTTTAAGAACAACTCAATTTTGCAGTGTAATTTTGTATTAAATAAAGTTTCAATAATTTTTTTTTTCAGTATTTTTGGCAGTTTCTATGAACAATTTCAAACAAACTTTTCTTGAAAACCTGACGTGATGGAAAAAGCTAAGTACAGATTCGTGATCAGCACATCCCATTTACTATAGGACACATATTAAACTTAAAACACTTTTTCATGAAAAACAAAATGTAGTGCAAAAGTGCAATAAACTTATTGTATTTAGAATGATCCAAAATATTAAAAAAAAATTTCCGGGCCGAAAAAATTTATTGTTACAATTTGTTTAAAAAAATTGTTCAAAAAAAATTGAATAACTTTTCCTTTGGGTGATCTCTTGAATCTTATTTTGGGGTGCCTCATGAAAGTGATTATGTAAAAAAATCTCACGGGAATATTTATCCAAACAAACCCGAGCTTTTCGCCTTGTCTACTAAGGAATTTTTTCAGTGAGCGTATTTGTGGTTTTTTATCTTTCAACTCTTTTTATTGTTTTCGGTACATTTTTATATTGACAAACAGAAAATAGGATTTTTTTTTAATTGAAAAATAAAAAATCCAAGACATGTGTGAAAGGTTAGATGATTGATAACAGAAAACTTTGGTTTTGTTTTCGATACGTATACTAATACGATAAACAATTTATTAGATAAGCAGTATAGTTATACATACATATAGGCATATTTAATCCGCTGCTAGGAAATAACTCCACTTGACGTATTTATATGCAAATTCCTGTTTAGATCGCACACCATAAGACCGTAACCCACTAAGATCAAAAGGAACTATAAATCATGATAACAGGCAAAATTGACAACGATCCTCGGCATACTAGACACATATACGGTGCAAACCGTGGCCTCCCATGATGCCAATTATTATAGAACCGTATTCTTATTAGGATTTTATTTATTTAAAGAAACGGTTGCGTTAGTTGGCTAAATAAGCTTGTTTTTGATTTGTAATTCATCTTGTTCACAGTCGCATACGATGCGTAAATAGTTAAGCAGTGGCGTACACCGGGCCAAACAAACTTTTTCCTTTTTTAGAACAAGCAAAGTATTTAAAAGTGATAAGAAGAAAATGAATAGGTATATATATACAATAGCAACAAGGTAGGTTAACGCATGGAAATCCAAGACTGCTGGACTTCAACACCGTTTAGGTTCAATACTAAGATTAGAAAAACGTATAGAATTATTAAATAGTTAAATAAGCAAAATATAAATTATTGAAGTTTAAAAGCACACCGCACCATCATTATGCCAAATAATTTAAAGAATGTCTGGAACAATATTTTATAAATCAGGCCACCAGAACCAGAGTGGCCCAAGTGATAGAAATCAAAACTAGAGATATGGGCCAAGTGAAATTTTCGAGATAATGTAGAAAATTAAGTAAATATTAAACACATTGCTTAGTTCGCAGCATAATAAATATTTTAAAAATTACTAAGATTGTAATGGGCTATAGCCTGATGTTAATTTTGTAAGTATTTGTAATTTTTTTAACAGTTGGGCCACTTTGGCATTGGCTGTTGGAGACAAGCATGTCAATAAAAGTAAGAATAATAGGCCATCGGGTATGAAAACAACCCATCCCATAGAAATAAATGTAATATACCAGAGATAATGACTGTTATTACACTGAAAAATTACATTTTACTTGTTGTAATCATTGTTTTTACTTGTTAAAATTAAAATTTTACTTGTTAAAGTTAAAATTACATTTTACTTGTATTCATTATACACTACTCCACTGAAAAATCGCTCATTGCTCCGTTTAATTCATTTCTTGCAGTGTTAGAGTCTGCTAGTTGGTGGTGGATTTGTCAGGGTTGATTTTTCTTCCATCCGGATAGAGTGTTTTGAGCTCTAGATTAGCAGCATCTTGAGAATTCCCTTTACTGAAGTTAACTTCATTAAAAAAGACTTCCGAATTATCCGAATATTTAAAATACATGGAGAATGGATGCATCCTACTATACAGCATCCACTGCATTTTAGCCACTCTACTTTACACCTATCAACGCTTATCTTTTTGTTCATAATGTTACTTTCTAAATCTTTCGTCGATATGAAATCGTCTCGTTTTATCTGTACTACCTTGAATGGATTTTTTTGTGTTTCAATGCTCCAGAATCTATATGTTTAAGAAATATCTCTTCTGCGTTTCTGTTAAGCCGAAAGCTCGGTCATAAGATAAGTAGGAATAGCTGCATACCGTAAATTTGTGATCAATCTGTTGACCACTGTATAAGCTGGATTTGATACAATGTACATACACAACACCGCAATTTTTACATTGCGGTTATGACCCCCACATTGTTCTGAGTACATTATTATCTTTAATAAATTTTAATAACCATAAACCTATATATTTTCTGTGGCCCTTTGGATGCAGTCGATTCGTCCCAAACGTACATAAAAGTGTCATCGGTAGCAGCATTGTGAATCCTTAAATAGTAAGTCCAGAACTACCGTTAATAATAGCATATTTCAGTTGAAATTACCGGAGTTGGAAGAGTCTTCATCACATCAAATATAATTACTGTGGTTTCATTGTTTTTTTTTGCATACTATATATCAATTTTCATATTATTCATGGCACTTTTCGCTTTTCTTAAATGAATCTTCTTTGCAGTGGTAAGTTCGGCCTTCTTGGAATGTTCACCATTTTCACAAGCCTCTATTTTTACTTTAAAATTATCGCATTTATTACATGAATCTGTTATATGAGCATGGAGTGATAAGTTTAACTTCTCAGTGAATATTTTTTCTAATATGTATTTAGATACAGGCTCGCTGACTTTCTTTTTATATTTCGAATACATTATTGTCAAATTCAAATCAGGTGGCAAATACTGTCTTGTCTCACTTTTGTGTCTGGTGTAGTGTGAATTGTATTTTTGAAAAGTATTAATGAACTCCTTTACTTCATTTTCTTTCAACTCAGGAGTTTTGTTTTTTGGGACATGTTTACCTCGCTTGTCAATAAGGGGTGTATCACCAACTGATTTATTTTTCAAAATCCTTGTGAGACGTCCATCTGATACTTGAAGGACATGTTTGAAAAATGACTTGCAAACACGAATTTGTTTTCCGTTTATATCTGGTAAGTGATACAGTCTGGAAAATTCTCTCGGCTTTGTTGTGGCATCATTTGCATTTTGTTTACATGATTTTGCTTTAATTACGACATTTACGAGTGAACGCAGGTATGAGCTTTGCAAATTGAAATTTGATAATCCATAAAATTTGGAAAATAGTACTCTTTATCTTTCAGGGTCGATCTTCTCGTGGCATTTTTCTTTACAGGGACATCGATATTGTGTATTTATCGTTTTAACGAGAACGAGAACGCCTTTAGTGTTAGTGTATTCCTCACCTTTATCTCGTTTGTTTTTTCTCACCTTTTTTTTTCACATATTTTCCTTGCGAATGCGTTTCCTTGTCGTCTTTGTAGAAATTGGCGACTAGTCTTCTTCATTAGACAAATCTTTAAGAATATGTTGCAAATTTTGGCGAAGAGCTCCTGCTGCGATGATCTGGAACATACTCGGAACCTGAATCCTGATAGGGCTCCTCTGGGCTTGATCCAAATATATCTCGTAATTCATTTTCGATGTTATCAGTAGTTTCAGCCTCACTCACTCCATCATGTGCAGTTGCTACAGCTTCAGGATCATGTGCAGCAAACAAACACAACAATAATTATTATTTATGTAAGATATAAGCTTTGAAAAAATTAAAAAATTACAATTAATATTTTTTTGTATGTTATGTTAACTTGATAAAGGTTATAACAGTTAAATTGTTGGTTAAATAAAGAGAAACTCAGAGAAACTCTTTTTACGTTACATGCAGTGCTCTCCGCGCCTTCGTCCTCACTTTCATTCATGTTTATATTGATTTTCCAATTAAAAAACTGTTATAAAATGAGAAACGCGCAAATAACCTCTCAATAATAATCAGAATGACAGTTAAGCGTTGCCAATGCCAGAGTGGCCCAAGTCACCTGGGTCACTATGATTTTTAAAATGGAGTATAAAATTACAATGCCAAAACAATACTAGTATCGCCATCTGTTATTCTCGGAGAAAACTAATCTTGGGCCACTATGGCTTTGAAAATATTAATATATCACATCGTACACTGTATACAAACAAACTCCTCCTCTCTAATATAAATAAGCATACCAGATGTAAAAAGCACAATAACTACATGGCCTGAGGATATATATCATAGTTTTTAAAAATTAATACACCACGTGTTACAGAAGATGAAAAACGCAAGGCACACTGAAAACATAATCATTGAAAACATTGACATAAAATGACAATAAGGAGGCTTACATCATATCAAAACTATTCATTCCTATTTGGAGCACGCTTTTAAAATATTAAGCAGATAAAATCAGAGAATACAAATAGGTAGTAAAATACTTAATAATCTTCGATTTTCTGATGACATAGTACTTACTAAGCATAGATAAATGATGATATCCAATAAAAAACTCCAAAACCTAAAAGGTTATGGACACAAGGTAAATCAAAACATTCTTTTTTCTTCACTTGAAACCATCTGTTCTACACCGATCAAATAAGTATTAGAGTATGGAAAGATTGGGCCGAGTTTACCTGAGTACGTTCAGCCATGTTCAGCTGAGAGCACGATTGCGCCGAACCAACTCAGATGGTCCCTAATACCTGTGTATGATTGCGCCGCCTCCCGTGGTGACATAATATCTTAATGTCTTTCTTGTGCGACTATACCGGCGCACCGTAATGCTTTAATAGACCAAATTGGTTAGGTTTTATAATTAAAAATAGAAAATAGAATACAAGTATAAAACATTTTTTATTGTTTGGAGTATGTACACCTTATTAATTATCGATTATTAATTATAATATAATATTATTAATAAAAATCGAAGCTTCTTATAGCAATACCAATATAAAACAAAATCTCTCGATGCCGCGAGATGTTGTTTTTACCCAAATATCTAGGGGCTTGACTTATATATGTCTAGCAAATACATTGATGATGGAGTTGTTAGTACAAAAACATTCTGTTGTGATGTAGCCTGAGAGGGTCTTTTTTTATATACTTTTTATAAAGGATTTTTAAATAAAACTTTTGTGATTTATGGTATACAGCCATCTACAGGAATTTTATTTTCCTTGTGGATTTTATCTCTGAGTCCTATTCCTAGTCCTAGTTTTTAGTTGATTCGCGGGTGTTTATTTCTTTTACATAGTATTCAAACCTGCCCAAAATAAAGGAAACAAAATTTGTCAAAAAGTCAAATTTGGTTCCCAGTGAAATCATTTATACAAGTGGAGTCCGGTAAGTGTATGTGGAGACAACCAAAATTATATTATTTAGTGAATAACAAGAACCTGGATTAAAATCACATCTCATAGAGAAGCTTGGAAACGCTCAGAGGAAGTTAACGTCCACAATCAGAGATAAATTTAAAGATTTTAATTTTTATCATTCTATGTATATAAAGTTTGATTAAAATCACACATACAATCGCTTATCGATTACGTAAAAAAAGTAACTAAAAATTACTTACATAATGTAGCAAAATATCATTCGAGAGTTAATGAATTTTTTTAAGGCAAATAAAACAGTACGGTCGACAGCGACCAATTGTATATATAGACGAAACGTACATTTATTCCTCCTATAATTAAAAAGTTTAGTATAGTAGCAGTGGGTTTACGCAAACCATTGTTTGTTTGAAATGGTTAGTTATAGTTCATGATGGGTAGGGAAATGGTTTCATACCAATTGCTTCACTTATTTTTAAAAAATAAAAATATCTTAAAATCAAACTTATACCTAATTTATCTCCACGTAATGTTGTTGGTATTTAAAGCATCTTACCACAATGCACAGTCTGAAAAATATTTTAGGTCATCTCGATATCTCGATCAAATATTAAATGAAACAGTGGTTAAGAAGCAAAGACTTATTATTTTCATATAATATGTTAATAGTCGGTTGGTACAACATTATAACAATATATAAACCAAAGTTTTAAACTAATGAAGTTGAAAAAATCGTAGGACAATAATATGGTCACAATACTATGAGGTAGCGCCTTATCACATGAAACTTAATCCAATTGACATTGTTTGGGCATCGCTTAAACAATGTATTAAAAGTAAGAACAACACGTTTTTATCATTCATGTTGAAAATTTGTGGAATTAATTTTTCTTTTCACTTTATTAAACTTTTCACGAACAAAATGTTA
The DNA here is from genome assembly GCF_040954645.1 of Diabrotica undecimpunctata. Taxonomy (NCBI): domain Eukaryota; kingdom Metazoa; phylum Arthropoda; class Insecta; order Coleoptera; family Chrysomelidae; genus Diabrotica; species Diabrotica undecimpunctata. The sequence goes on along the minus strand of NC_092804.1, from coordinate 106,137,285 downwards.
CAATTTAGAAAATAGTGAATTTGAGGATAGTAATTAATATAACTCGATTTTAAACAAAAAATTTAACACACCAAAGTTTCCAAGAAAATCTAATTCTTTTGTTATACAAATATAAAAGGATAAACTTACAAAAAAATTTACAAAAGTTTTAAATATATCTGATATTAATTTTTTCATTCCCAATGCATTTTTTATTTAGTGAGTAGGTAGTGTTTGTTTTTGTTTTTAAAAATCAATATGCATCAACCACTTTTTACCTTCTAAATATAATAAAAATTGTTTATTTATTATATGGATAAGTATTTATTTTAATTATTTGTGTAGTTGAAATGAGATAACTATTATTTAAAATACTTAAAATGCTGAAAATTTACGTCGTTTTGTAAATACCTTTAATTATCCCTCTGGTGGTGTAATTTTAATAGTTAACGCAAGTTGTCATTCTATGGAAAATTCCAAAAAACAAATCCAAAAAGAAGAATTACGAATAAAAATAAATAAAACTGCAACCGTAGTAGGTAATAAAAATAAAAGAATTATGGAATCAATACAAGATCGACGTAATGAATTAGGAACATGAGTTTACAATTATTCAGCCCTGAGAGAGTTTACTTCAGCCCTGAATGCATATTTAATCCAATAAATTTGATCTCATTACCACTCAAAGCATCTGTCGAAAAAATTCTTAATAATTCAGTGATGAAAAAGTAGAGCTTAGTCAAGCAAAAGCTTCAAGGATTCTACCCGAAGCAAACCATTACATCCAACCTTCGTTGAAATAGCTGATAATAAATTTGACAGAATCAATTGATGATGACCATAATTATTAAGATGGTAATGATGAGACAGAAAGAACAAACATTAATTATTATTATAATTTTTTTTATTGACTAAATTTTCGTATTGGTTTTTTTTCAAATCTATGCTTTTGAACAAAAAGCATAGATTTGTACCGAGGCGAGAAACGGCTATTTCAGTAGTCAGATGGTAATAGTAAAAAGATTTAAAAGTAAAGCCATGAAATAATATATCTTGACTTACATTGTCACACCTTTAGGTTTCTTGTATAGCCCTTACTAAATTAAAATAAAATTTTCTGTTCACAGAATTGATGGCTATTATATTTCATCATTTAGATAAAAAATATACCCTAATATTTGAACGTCATGGCTGCGAAATATTCGAGACTGGACAAACATGACTGTAGACGAATTATTCCACGTTGCAAAAGATAGAGAAGCCTTTAAAAATGTGGTCTCCAACCTCCGTTAATGAGGACGGCATAGGAAGAAGAAGAAGAATATTTGAACAGTTGAAGAACTATAGATAAATTCACATTCAGATGGCAGCGTTCCAGAGATAGGCCTGTACTTTCTATATGCCAGAAATAACTACATTGTTGTCAGTTTTTAATCGTACCTACAATCGTACGTTATGGGCCGGCTCCTATAAAAGAATTATAATTTCGGAAATATTTATGAATGTGAAACGGAAAAATAGTACATTTTTTTAATTATATAATTTTTCTGTTGGTATTTTAAAAATAGAAAGTTATATTTCGGAAATCTGGTCTTTTCGGAATTATATCTTCTGTTCAAAATTGTTTACAATTCGTGGAAATGAAATAATTATTTGTATAATCCGTTTTTGATCTTAATGTCCTTTTAATGACACACTTTCTCTACCTGCATTTACAGTTACAGACATTAAAAAATAATTTAGAATTAAAAAAATATACCTATTTATAAATTCAAAATTATTGTCTAATGCCAGCAATTATAAATTCAGGTAAATACTTAAGAGTCATCAAAAGAATTTTCAGTTGATATCAGACGTTTGTGTCGTGTCAGTGTCAAAATGGCCGCGAGTGTAATAAAATTCAAAAACGGTAATTTGTTAAATAGTGAATGCAAAAAAATAGTGTTAAATGTTTTTAACTATTTATCAAACAGTAATAATGATAAAAGTGTATCAACAATAGTGCGGGAAGTTTCTGCTATGAGTGGAGTCTCTGAGCGAACGATATTCCGATATAGAAGTGAAAGTAAAAATGGTCCACTCGTAACTCCTATAAGAAAAAAAAGAACCGGATATTTGAATAGTCGTGAGAATAGATGTGATGAAGCAACTCGGTCTAGAATAAGACAAGTAGTGCACGGTTTTTTTATGGACAATATTCCTCCAACCCTTGACGTAGTACTAGAAAAAATTAAGCAAATGGAGCATCTTCCGAATTTTTCCAAGAGTACGTTGAGAAAACTATTGCACGACATGGGTTTTATATATGGCAAACAAGGTAGAAATTCAATATTAATAGAAAAACAAGAAATAGTCGCTTGGAGGCGTCACTATCTCCGGGAAATAAAGAAACTGAGGAACGAAGGAGCCAATATCATTTATATGGACGAATCATGGGTTAATACTGGAACAACCAATGGGCAAGTATGGCAAGATACAACAATAAAAAATAGCCGACAGGCTTTCGTAAATGGACTTACCACAGGTTTTAAAACTCCGACCGGAAAAGGACCAAGATTTGTTTTAGTCCATGCAGGAAACAAAGACGGATTTGTTGAAGGTGCTGACATCACTTTTCTTGCCAAAAAAGGTGCTGAAGATTACCATGAAGAGATGGACGGAGATCTATTTGAAAAATGGTTTGAAGAGATGTTAATACCGAATCTCCCAAAAAATAAAAAGAATGTGATTATCTTGGACAATGCATCTTATCACTCTAGGAAATTAAATTTTCCTAAAGAATATTGGGTGAAACGTCAAATTAAGGAGTGGCTCTATGAAAAGGACTTTTATTTTGAAGAAGATTACTTAAAAAATGAACTTCTGGAAACTGCGAATGTATTTAAAAATATTTATGACAAATACAAAATTGATTGTATTGGTGAAAAATACAGGAATCACAGTGACGAACAATGCCGCGTAGATGTACATATCTTAAGACTTCCGCCTTATCACTGTGAACTGAACCCAATAGAAATGGTGTGGAGTGAAGTGAAACGGTACGTGTCCTCTAAGAATTCAAGTTTCAAACAAAACGACGTTAAAACATTGATTTATAAAGGTTATGATAAAGTACAGAACAATGGACATTGGAAAAATTACGTCAACCATGTTATAAAATTGGAGAATAATTTTTGGACAGTAGACAACATTCAAGATGACATTGAACCTATTAGAATTTCATTAAACGATGACTCTGAAGATGAACTAGATTATGAAAATGAAGATGATTGAAAATTGTTTTTCGGGGGTATTCTTTTCTCAGTAAAGGTAATAAAATATTTAGTTGATCTGGTTGAAATGTAGCACACTTAAATAACTCATTAATCGACATAATTTCAAGTAGTTATATTAGACGTCATTATGCAAAAAATAAAGTTATGAACATTTAATAAATTAGTGCACAATTGAGGCCCCTAGAACACAAGGGGTGTAAGTGCCAAAAACAAAGTTTTGAAAAATCTTTGTTCAAAGTTCGATATAAATTTAAAAACCTAGGTAGCACTTTTTCAGTTTTCAGCATGTTTTCAATGACATGTAATTTTTGATGGTGTTATTGTTGTTAATGTAGAAAGTTTGAAGCCAAAAGTACGTGCCTGTTGTTAGATATCAGTTGCTAAGTGATAAGCAACTGCACTTACACCCTTGTGTTCTAGGGGCCTCAATTTGGGGTTTTTTGCAATTATCTCAGTCATTTGTTTATGTATTTTAATTTACAAACTAAAAAATTAAAAAACTGTTTAAGATCTGCAACATTTATTTGAAACATTTTTCCCTAAAATGCACGAGGAACAAAATAGGCAAAAAAATGATTTTTTCCAAACTTCATCTTTCTTTAAAAAATAAACAAAGCAAAATTGGCTGTAATTCTTCAAGGAATTATCATCAGTTATCCCTTATCTACCGTTTAGAACATTAAAAAACCTGTAGAATATTTTTCATATTTTTTTCCCTATTAACTGCGGTATTATGTATAAAAGCATTTTAGGAATTATTACCATTTATTTCATTCACGAATTTTCTATTAACAACTTTAGCTTACCTAAACATATCTTAGTTTACCGTGAGTTTGGCCCTGCTTATTTTACAAAAGTAGCAAAACTTACAATGGCAGTAGAATTGGCAACGCTGTTATCCTATATCCGTACACTGCCATCTTAACGTGACTTTATCTTTAGTAAAACTTGAATAAATTTAGGTCTGTAGAATAAAAAAATATTGTTAATATCATCTCCCGAACTAGTTTTAATAATATCGTCTATTGTCACTTTCTGTACCAAAAAACTTGTGACAAACAAGAAGTGGTTTTTTATTCTAAAAACATGTAACGCCACTGGCCCAAATTTAGGCACACTGTGAATCTAATCAATCAACTTCAAAACTGTCTAATATTTTTCAAAATATTTTGAACATTTTTTCGCTAATTCATTAATTGGTTTTGACAAGCGGAAAACAGCACATACTCGAGTATACTGCAAAATAATTTTTTGTGCAAACGCTATTTTGCTTTCTAGGAGATTAATAATGAAAATTTGATTTAGAAATGAGCGGGTCTTGTGAAGCAATGACGGTACAGATCTGAATGAAATTATTTATCATAACTAAATAAATAGTATTATTTTAGAATTACTAAATTTTCTTTTTTCTATAATATCTCTTCGGTAATTTTTATACTCTAAATATCTAGTTTTTAACTTAAATTCATTTTTATTATGCATAATCTTTTTATTCGTCGAGTTATGAATTTCGCATGTATTCTTAGAAATGGGCGCAACATTTTTCTGAAAATTACAATACATTTTATTAGTCGATATATCTTTATCCCGCGAATTATTTTAGCTTTTGTACAACTCTCTGGTTGTAGTATCAAAATATTTAGATGATAATATTTTTCTGAAGTAATCATTACGAAGACGTAGTTATGCAAGAAGGACTCAACTCCAAAAAGTTTGTTTTTCAGGAGAGACATTTTCGCAAAGCTATCTATTGTAAATTACAGGTATTATACAACTTACATCCTTATTGAAAGTTGTACCGTGTTTGAGAGAGATAGTATTTTTATTGTTGATACTTAAACTAACATAATATATACCTAATAATAGCTTTGGTATTCCCAAAAAATGGTGATTGGTTCCTTATTGCGTATTATACATATTAATTAATTACATTTCACAATAGAGAAATAAAAACACAAACTTCTTTAGACTATATTTTTATTTTAATTATTTGACAATAATAATACGAAAAACTAAGTAAAAAATAAATATTATGTTATAGCTTAAAAACAAAAAATAAACTTAATTAAAATAATAAAATTTTAAAATAATAATTATGACAATACTAGTGTAATGGAAAAAATCAGGATGTTTTTATTCAATTTTAATATATGTAATGGAATAGTATTTTAATCAATCAAGTCCAGCATCCCATTGTACCCATCAATATCATCTTCAATTTTTTCATTAGATGATAAATTACGATAAAAGTTTTTACAATCATCCAGAATTAAATGAAGAAATGATGCGGATATTGGTTTTCCTTCTGGCCACAGACTTTTTAACAAAGTCTCTTTTGACTTTTATCTTGTCAAAAGAAAATAAAAAAATGTGTTTAAGAAACTGTTATTGTGAAAAAGAGTATGAAAATTTTAAACGTGACGTAAAAATATTAACAGGAGTTTAAAACTTAAATTTGAGTAAGGCAGATATATACGAGACTACAGTAGGGAGACATACAACAAAGTTACAACGATATAAAACAGTCACACATGATTTTTTATCAGTATGTTACATCTTTCCCATTCTTTTTCTATACTATTGTACGGAGTTAAGTTGTATACTCTCACAAGCGCTACCTGCAAGACAATTGAGGCTTTTGAAATGTGGCTTTATCGTCGAATCCTGAAGATATCCTGTACCGACCACGTTACTAAATAGGACGTTTTATTAAGAATGCGAAAAGGAAAAGAGTTACAAACCACAATAAAAACAGCCAAACTCGAATACCTCAGTCCCATCATGAGAAACATCGAAAGATATGGGTTGCTGCAAGTATTTTTAAAAGGAAAAGTATAATATTCACTTACACTTGGCTCAGCTATAGAGTTTTCAACAAAGCCTTGGCTTAAAATTGTTTGATTTGTTATAATATTAGAGTCTAAGCAAAAAGGTAAAATATAATATTTAAATCAAGTTAGGGAAAAGCATACTAAAAAAAAATTAAGAAAGATCTTCACTTTGATTTTCGTTCAATTTTCCACTGTCAGTTTGAGATGTTGACTTAAATACCACACTTTCATTGTTTAATTTCTCCTTGTTATTTTTAATCAATTTTGCATTATTAATTTTTTACTCTACAACATTTTTGAAGTTATACTTCTATACGCGCTTTCGACGTTGGAAATTTGTACGGGAGTGAATTGGCAAAATCATTACATATGTAAGATATAGGTAAGAGAGAGACAGAAGATATATTTTCTCTCTCTTTCTCTCTCGAGAATAAAAATGTTTCTTTTGTAAATGCTAGTTATTAGAAATAATAGGAAAGATACTAGTGAGTAGACACCTAATTTTAAGATTTCATTAGTAATTTAAGTTAGAAACGAATTGATATAATTGGTCTTACTGACCAGATTTTAATGTAAGTACACTTCTGTGTCTTTAGTAAAAAAAAATATTTAATATTTATTAGTATTATTATTATTTTTTCATTCTGTTGAGATTTCTCTTGAGCCTCGTTAGGCATGTTAAATTATAAATTCAAACTTGTAAATATCTCAAGAAAGTTCAAATGTGTACTTATATACACATCAAACAACAATTAAATTTTGTATTGACAGTTGTATCACGAAACAACTTTTTTATTTTATTATATTGCAGTGTATTGTATTGTATTTTAATATTAATAACAAAATTAACAATGAATTTTACTACAGGATATGTGTAGAAAAATTCTTTTGCATTCAACTCCTTTTATACATATATGAAAATAAAAATATACATTTTCATCAAAATATTGATTCAATCCTTCATTTACTATACTCCTATTACAGGTCAAATGTTGTTTATATACAGCAACCGATGCACCTATATACCTAATTCTGTTTCTCTTTCTGCTTTCTCTTACATATTAGCATTACATATGTAATGATTGTGCAGATTGACTCCCATATAAATTTGTAACGGTAAACGCGTGTATAAAAGTATAACTTCTACTGGCAGTCCCACTGGACTGCCACTCCCGTTTTTTTTAAGCATCACATATTACATCTAGAGCAGCTAGCTAGGAGAGCAGCAAGTTATTAGGACACAACTTCTTTATCTACTTGACTCTTCAATTGTCAAAATCTCCCAGAACAGTTATTTGTAATAACATTTTCTTTATATAGCAAATTTAAATCACAAAATCTTGTTAGTGTCTAAATACAGGCATCCGTGAAACATTTTGCCTACGATACATAGTTTTCTTATCGTATTGCAATGAACAATAATAACGATTTTCACATCACTGTTATACATTGTACTATTATTTATAACCCACGAGACGGCTATAACATTAACTTTCTAAAGATTTTCCATCAACCAAATCACTCCCAGTAATTTTCAGTAATTTTCATAACCTATCAATTTTTACAGCTTTATTTTTAAAACGTTCATTAAGTATCATCTTTCAGATATTCTAGAAATTATAATTATTGATAAAATGTCTATAACTGCTTATAAATAATTCATGTATTTATTTGGAACATTAAACCCTACATCGACGTTTTGTGAAACATAAATAAAATTTGCAAATGTTAAAATTCGCCGACTAACTATCAGCCAATAAACTTATTTTTGATTCTGTTGGTATTTTGTGACAAAATATTTATTTCTTTATTGTTTTGACACTGATGTTAAAATATGAAGCTATTCTGAGGATGTATCTAATTAGGAATTATTTATAAAAATTTAATAAAATATTGGTTTAATAAATTATTAGTAGTTTGGTTGACAGAAAACGGGTCTTTATCTATAATATCTGTCTAAAATATTTCGTTGAATTAATGTTTATATTAAGTTTTAATTAACCGTTACTATATTTGTATACCCATACTGGTAAATATAGTTAATGAATGTCAGATTGATAAGTATGAAAATATTGGAATTTGCGAAAATTATAAAAATATAAATATGAAGATATGTTGAACAGTTAAAATGCATAATAGTCGGCTGGAATCTAACTAACCTTGTTGTTTATAATGTTCTACTTTCGTTAAAACACAAATTTGAAGAGGAGGGAATAAGATAATCCAAAACACGTTTGATAATTTTTGGTTTCTTTTGTAACATACAAAGAGGAGTTAGTTGTTAGCAATATAATAAAACTCACAAACAGGGCCATTAAAAGTTAAATCTCATTTGGCTGGTTTTTAAGGTACGATTGTGACAATAACTGCAAATGGCAGACAGCAACTACAAACGGCAGTTGCAGGTTGCAGTTGACGCCGTGATAGACGTCATTACTTTGCAGTAATAATTTGTATGAGACTGATTTCGATATCTGAACTGCTGCCCGGCTGAACGTCAGTTGCTGTGACGTCCGACACATTTGGCACATTTCTGATTATTTATATTGTACGTATTTAATTGCATATATACCAATTGTATATTGTGGTTTTCAAAATTTTTGTAAGTGGCGCATCTATCAGTGATCACCAACTGGCGGACCGAGGTCCACATCCGGACCGTGAGCTTGTTAGTTGCGGACCGCTATTAAATTCCAAATATAGTAATAAAATAATAGTGTCTGGGCTATTTTGGCAAGGATAGTTTGGATTTAAAAAAAGTTATTTCGATCACTACGGACGGCGCTGTAGCGATGGTTGGGTGTAGAAAAGGCTTGGTTCAGCGACTAAAAAGCGATCCTATGTGCAATGGAAATCTAATATCGTATCATTGTATTGTCATCAAAGTGTGTTGTGTTGCAGTTTAAATCCAAATCTTTACAGTAAAATGCAAACCGTCATGAACTTTATACTTGCAAAATTATATTTGAGCCATCGTCAATTCAAATCATTCCTAGACACTAATGCTCAGTTTGACAATTTGCCTCTTCATAACAACGTAAGAAGGCTGAGCAAAGGTTTAATGCTTGAAAGATTCTTTGCAATACTTGACAACATAAAATAATTTGTGTCCACTATCGATAATGAAGCTTTCCTCTTGGACACAGAAAACGTTGCAACTATCACATTTTTGTCGGATATCTTCATACATCTGAACTTCTTGAATTTAAAACTACAGTGCAAGGAAAAACTTGTTTGTGAACTTCTGTCGGATATTAGAAGTTTTTCCTAAAAGATTAAAGTGTTTTCTGAAGATATTAAGACAGAAGTTTTGCATTTTCCTCTCCTTGAATAATCCGTTTGTGATAGTAATAAATATTTTGATGTTACCCAGTTCTCACGTGCAACGTTCTCAAAATATTGTGCAACTGTTAAGCAACAGTTTTTCACTCAAACCTAATGGTGTATGGACCAGCAGACGTTTTTAAGAGTAACAAAGCTGCCCTTCAGATGGAAATGATCGAGTATCAGGAAGATTCTGTTTTAAAGGAGTTTTATACTTAAGTACTAAAAATATATCCAGAACTAAAATCTTTGGCAATGAAACTGTGTACTTTCTTTGAGATACATGATGAGAAACAATGAAATATTAGTTTGCTTTTTCATACTTAGATACTTTTTTTATTCGCCGTAAAATATACAGAACTTTAGTTGTAATGTAAAAAAAACGCTATTTAAGGTAAGCAATTACTTGCACTTAAAAGTTTAAATAGATTTAGATATGTTCTATAAAAAAGTTGAACACTATAGTTGCAGAAAGAAAACAACCAGAAACAGTGGCATTAAATGATTAAATTAAGTTCTAAGATATAAATATTTCAAATTATGCCGCAAAAATTTATTAAACAAAGACGGAAGAAAAAGTAATACAATAGCTGTATAATCATGTTTTTTCTTGAGTTTATTGCATACTCCTCCCTAAACGAGGTTGCCTAGTTGCCTGGTTTCAACTACGTAATCAGGATGATCTCCTGAGGGGGGATTACAACTACTGGAGGGTTTCTGGGTAACACCCCGGTTACGCCATTACCTGGTTTAGTGCTGAGCGTCCGGACAGCGGAAGTGTAGTAGGTTTTCGAAACGGACCCTCAGGATATATAATTTGTGACCCCTGATCTATACTATAGGTCTTGAAGATTTGCACTCAGATCGCTACTTCCGATGATAGGGTTAATTTTTACCTATTTTGTAGCTGAAAGTGAAATTTCTGTTAAATCAGAAGTTGCTTGTAACAAATGTTTTTCATCAAAGCCGAATTACTTATGTAGATTTTTGTTAAGATTGAAGCCTACTTGCCGTGTTTCAGCTTTTAAATGCATTCTTTATGTGTACCTATTTTTTAGAAATTACATTCACACTGGCAATGACATTAGCACTGTCACTTTCTACAAAATCAGTGTTGTATGCGCAATATTTTTCACCACATTGTCCTACGAACACCACATCACCATTCAAAATAATTAAATTTTAGCAAACAACACCCTACACTCATTAAAGAACTGCTTTCCAACTAAAAGGCTTCGCACAGGCACAGGTTGGTTGTAAAAAAGATAAGATAAGATGGGATTAAATTTGGCAGCATTTAAATTGTTCTACAAAATATGTTACTGTAACTTTAACAATTAAATTCTAGTAGAAAAAGTTAAGAAAAAGTAAGCTCTACAATAGTGGCAAAAAAGATGTGTGGCCAGAACTACGATGTGTGGATATAATGTCAAGTTCTTGTATGAAAAGAAGTAATGGACATAATAGTATCTACTGTAAATCTCATTAGAATACGTTTTTTGCGAGAAATGGAATTAGATCACCAAGATATCCTGCAAAATTGTCGGGTAAGATGGCTAAAAAGAGGTGCAGAACTGAAAATATTTTCTGATAATAAAAAATAAATTAATTCTTCTCTGAATAAAAATGAAAAATCTCTTCGAGAGCTTATTGGATCTCAACGATTAATAGACCGTGAATTTTTAACATTTAACTTATGATTTAAATCTACTGATACTTTAAGACAATCGTAAACTATTATCGGACATGTACCTACAACAATATAAAACATTCCAATTAAAAAACAAGCTGGTTAAAAGCATACTGAAGAGAAAACTAATAAAGATATATAAAAACGAGCTAGTTTCGAATTTTAGGTGTGATTTATAAAATATTAGATTTTACTATTAAAATTTAAAAACTATAAATTACAATAAAATATTTCATTTCCTTATTGTCTGTTGGATCAATAAAAAAATATTGTCTATCAGTAACACATCAAAATAAGCCAGTTCGGTAATAATAAAACAATTGACACTGTTGTGTGCTTATTGTTGGACTCGATAAGTATTAATCCTATTTATATAAAAATGTATTAAATATTTAAGAGACCTACACATTATATTGATTTCTCCCCACATGGATATAAATAACTGTGTTTTTATGTTTTATGAAACTACTGACCTACGCAAGCGTTGTATGAAATAATTTTCCCAACTTAGAACTTATTGCGACATTATCTATAATTTGTCAGAGCGATCGGTAAGTTTTATTAATCGATCACTTAAATGTATTTTCTATAAATAAAAAAATAATAATATCTAGAGATCAATGTCCTGTTTTAATATGCAGTTTGATGCTTTAGATAGTTAAATAAAAAACAATTAAAAAATATAAAATTCAATAATATTTTGAAGTAAAAGTAGAGTATATTTTTTCGAAGAACAGGAGAAGGCATTATCGCATCATCCTAAACTGTTCGACTTAAACTGAAAAACTCTATACTATCTACAGTATGTTCCAACGAAAATTTGACCCCCCAGAAACTCAAAAACCAAGAGTTTTTTCAAAATTTAAAAAAACACGTCAATTTGTATTGGGTGAGGGACGAATTTTCATGCAAAATTCATGCCCTCAAATGAAACCCTATACTGTCCTGCATCAACTCCCCGTTTTTTTTTTTAAATAGCAAGTGTGTTCGAGTGGTACATCATTTAAAAGGTATTTTTTTCTCTACACGACACTATATTTTTTTTAATTTTCGGAATAATTTTTCTTAAGATTATTTTGGATTTAACTACAATTAAATGTTCGAAATGACCTAATGTAAACTCCATACAATAATAAAGTATATTTTCAAAGCCTCTTCGTACATTTGCAAATACCTCGTGTGTCAATAATCGGCATTCTGTGACAATTTTTTGTCGCAACTCTGCAAGATCTACAGGCGGAGTGGCGTATATTTTTTATTGTAGCTATTCCCACAAAAACGCCCTGGAAAACGTTGATTCAAAAATTGTCTTACGCGTATATTATAATGTGGGGGTACCCCGTATGGTTTGAAAGCCAGTTAATTCATCCTCTAAAAGATTATTATCAGATTCTAATGTGTCAGTTATGAGCGGATCAACAACCAGAAGATCCCAAGTAATCTTAACACGTCTCAGACTGGGCCATAGTGGGTATACACGCGCACACCTATTCTTAATGTGGAGCGAAGCTCCACAGTGTTCAATTTGTGATGTAGTAGACAGAGCTTTTCCAAAATTGACTGTCTTAAATATACCAATAAAACACGAGCATATAGCATCCCGTATAGCTTGCAAACTGTAATTTTGACTACAGACGGGTATCTGTCGTGTACAAATATGTTTTATAAACTTTAATCATCTACATAAGTACTGTTAATCGCATTTAAATATACTGTAATCGCTATGTCACTAATATCCTACGGGAGGATGCGGCTTTTTTTTAATTTAAAGAATTTGCTGTTCAAAACCTGACGTTACCTGCTACATTTTAAGCGGAAATGTATCGTCCCCAATAAGGACTAGTCCATCGGGTAGAAGACTGTTCTCTAATGCTTCATATATAGCGCAATTTTGAAATACACCTCCATCTGAATTAGATCCTTTGAAACCAACATTGATATAGCTGAAGCAGTATTTATGCTCAACAACAGCCATACGTACCACGCTGTGCTGCCCTTTAAAATTATAATATTCACTGCCAGAATTGGGAGGTGCCTTAATTAAAACGTGTTTGCCGTCTATAGCCCCACATCAATTTGAAAAGTTCCAACGCTCCTTAAAACCCTCAGCCACAGTATTCCATTCGTCTCTGGAAGGAAACTGAAACCAAAATTTAAAATTCCCTCTTAACATTTACTAATTTAGTCTTTGTTTAATTTTTTGTTTGTTTTAGGAAACAACCATTTCACACAATATAGAATCGCAGGATCCACTCAACATAGAATCACAGGAAGACGAAGGGACTATCAATGATCCAGACCAATCAGTGGAAAATATAACTCTACCACAAACATCGGGCTGCCAACAAACACCATCTCGTAAGCAATCGGCATCGGAAACATTTAAACGACAGCCTGCAGGCAAAAAGAAGAGACTTGACAATCTAACACAAGCAGTGAAATATCTTTAACGGGTTAGTCAAAATATACATGACGACCGGATGGACAGCAATAAGAACGAAGCATTTTGAAATTTTGTTTCAGTGAACTTGAATCGGAACCATCGGAACAAGCTGTGGTGGCCCAACATGAGATTCAGGGAATTCTGATAAAGCACAAACTATGCGTTTTATCCTCAGCAAACTGCTCAGTACTCCGACTCAACACACCACTAAGTTTACCAGTGCACATGTCTCACAGCACCCCTGCCTACTCCGTTTCATCAGGATGCAACTCCGACCATTCATTTTACACCAATTCTCTACTTGGCAGTCCTACGAGTAGCAAAGCTCAGCAAATGGCGTCTTCGTCATGGAGAGTTACTCAACAGCAACAGTATCCAGATGGTAACAGTATCCATCTACAAGATGCAGCTGTGAATCCTGAAGATGACTGATGGTTTACCACAGGTTTAATATTTGAACGGGACTTGTTTCACCGAAGTTTCTGTGGTGTACCTCTTTCAACATTTATCTGAAGTACTGTTTTGTTATTTTACGAATTTTCAATTAAAACTATTTTTTTTAGTGCGTGTTTATTCACCCTGTTATTGAAACTTACCTTTATTGACTCCCCTAATACTTCGGAGATGGCATCACAGACCTCGGGGACCAACTTTGAAATTGCAGGTCTTGAAACCCTAAAAAAATGAGAAAGGCGTCGATAGCTGTTCCCTGTAGCTAAAAAATTCAATGTAATCTTAAGCTTCACTCTTGGTTTTATTGCATTCCTCATAAACGTGTCTTGTCGTTCGATTTTGTCATGCACCATATTCAGAAGTTCTTCGAATTTCGCAGGGGTCATCCTTAGATACATCTTATATTCCAACTTATCCTCCAGGCTAGTTCTCTTAGCAGAATAGCTGAAGCCCCGTGTGTATTTCTTCTTTTAAGCCACTCTCTCATCCACTCCTTTCTTTGTTTGTTTACCTCATCATCGATAGCTTCAGCGACTTCAGTTACAAATGCATTTGCAACTGTAGCTAAACAATTTTGAATAAATTTTCTTTTTCTTTAATTCATTTTGCACTAAACAAACACCCACTCCACACTATACTAGCATCAGTACTATACTTCTAACTCTCCTCGTGTGAACGGTATCAAGCCATTTTTGGTAGAGTAGCGAGTAGAGTCGACTCTACTCACTACTCTAGTCTCTTCACAACTCTACCCGTATAAACAAGTCTTAAGCTTTTGTCTATGTTTAGACTTCATTAGAGTTTAAACTACACAAACAAAGAACAAATTATGCCAATTATAGCTTACTAAAACTTTTACAATCTTACCCAAATATTAGCACAACAACACAACGTAATTTGGGTGGCACAACAAAATGCAAATTAAAATCAAAGTATACACACGACATATTATTTTAAAATTATTATCAAAACAGTTATTCAAAACATAATCAAACAATTATCAAAATAAACACATTGTTTTAAGAATGGAAGTAATGAACAATCACAAAACATACACAGTGTCAACTTCAATTGTTTGATTTATTATTAAAAATAGGGTGATAATTACAATATTGTGACAAGACAAATAAAATGTTGATACATTCCATTTACAGGAAGACAAACTACAATAACAGGTAATTGAAATCAATAACAGGTAATTGAAATAATTAAATGTTATTATAAAAACAGTATTGATAAAACAAATACAAAAATACAAAAGACAACGTTTTAATAATGATAATGGAAAAAATAGTAATTTTAAAATTTTTATAGTTTATTATTAGAGTAGTTAAAAAATCTAAACTATATCACTCACATATATATGGCTGGCAATTTTTTTATTCCCAAAATATTTTGTTCTAGAATCACAAAAAGTTGTTGAAAATTTAAGCTCAATTTACACGTTTCTTCTAAAACCATCTAAACCCGAAAAAATCCTACCGTCAAATTCAGTACGATTCCGTTATGATAGGTGACAATCCCCGGTGAAATTTTGGAAAAAACCAAAGAGAAATGTCAGAGCTACTTTTCGTTTCGTGTATTAATTGATACACATCATCAGTTCATCTAAAAATTATTTAAATAAGCAAACATCCATAGATAAAAAAAAATTAACTAATTTTTTACCTTACAAAAGATATGCAGCATAATACGACGGAAGTGAAGAACAATTAATAATTCTGAACAAATTTTGTCAGTTGAAAACTTTGCTCTGCCATGTCACCTCTCATTGTCATTTTAACTGTAGAAGTGGATTATAAGTTTTTATATTATCCTTTACTTATTTAAGCTGTTGCTTAAGCTTAAAATTCATTTTATATATTAAATCTTAGCTATGGTAAGTTATATTTAATATTTAACTAATATCTGCCCTTTTATAATTGGATTTCATTGTTTTATACATTCATACATAACCCCCTCGGGACATGTTTCTTTTAAACTTATATTTCTTCCAATATGTAGTTAGTATCTTTAATATAAGTTAAATAATTTTTGTAATAATAATTATATCCATTTTATCCTTGCCAGTTTGCCATTTTCTGTTTATTATTGTAATTGTTTTCAATTATCATATATGACAAAGAAATATTTTAAAGCACATGCAATGGCTAACACAGGGTTAATTTTTTGGGTTTTTTTGGCCTGATTAGTTTTTCTGTTCCCCCTTATTGGGTGAAATTCTATAAGAGCCTTGTGGTGCACCACACACATGGAATTCCAACTGCAGCAGATGTGCAGAATCTAATGGCTGCGTAGAAGAGTAGCTGCTCAGAAATAAAACAGGCTCGATCCCTGCATCTTCAGCAAGTTATCCTGTAAAGCCAACATCAGCAATTAACCACTCCATCTGCAATCCTTTGAAGCCAACAAGTTATCCTGTGATGCCATAAGTACCTATAATTTTTTATATTTGTAAAGCTTATAGGCAAGATTTGCCTTGATTTTTAATATCCTATTAAAATTTATTTTATATTTTTTTTATGCACAATAAATATGATTAGTTAATCTTGGTTTATTTGTCCCAGTAAAACTTATTGTTTACATTTACTTCTAAGATAAGACGTTCTCAAACCTGAGAGACTGAGCTAAACAAGGCCTAACAATTGACTCCCAAAGAAAGTTGCAAGTTTTATTGTTCTTCATTGGACTACCTCCCAGCTTCAGAGGTAGTTGTTATCCATTGGCACCCAACTTTTCTGATGGGTCGTTTAATCGTTACAGTATTTAAATTTGATTTTTGGTTAAATCTTCTGGATTAAAATTGCAATAAAAAAAATATATTTATAAAATTGTTGATATAAATCAAGGATTCTGGGTGACATTAGAAGAAAAAATCTGACGACGTATAAAAATAGTTAAATTTCATTATTTGCAAACAAATAAATTATAGAAGCTAATAAAAATTGCTAATATGAAAATCCCCCCAATTTTCAGTATGTTCCAACGAAAATTTGACCCCCCAGAAACTCAAAAACCAAGAGTTTTTTCAAAATTTAAAAAAACACGTCAATTTGTATTGGGTGAGGGACGAATTTTCATGCAAAATTCATGCCCTCAAATGAAACCCTATACTGTCCTGCATCAACTCCCCGTTTTTTTTTTAAATAGCAAGTGTGTTCGAGTGGTACATCATTTAAAAGGTATTTTTTTCTCTACACGACACTATATTTTTTTTAATTTTCGGAATAATTTTTCTTAAGATTATTTTGGATTTAACTACAATTAAATGTTCGAAATGACCTAATGTAAACTCCATACAATAATAAAGTATATTTTCAAAGCCCCTTCGTACATTTGCAAATACCTCGTGTGTCAATAATCGGCATTCTGTCACAATTTTTTGTCGCAACTCTGCAAGATCTACAGGCGGAGTGGCGTATATTTTTTATTGTAGCTATTCCCACAAAAACGCCCTGGAAAACGTTGATTCAAAAATTGTCTTACGCGTATATTATAATGTGGGGGTGCCCCGTAAGGTTTGAAAGCCAGTTAATTCATCCTCTAAAAGATTATTATCAGATTCTAATGTGTCAGTTATGAGCGGATCAACAACCAGAAGATCCCAAGTAATCTTAACACGTCTCAGACTGGGCCATAGTGGGTATACACGCGCACACCTATTCTTAATGTGGAGCGAAGCTCCACAGTGTTCAATTTGTGATGTAGTAGACAGAGCTTTTCCAAAATTGACTGTCTTAAATATACCAATAAAACACGAGCATATAGCATCCCGTATAGCTTGCAAACTGTAATTTTGACTACAGGCGGGTATCTGTCGTGTACAAATATGTTTTATAAACTTTAATCATCTACATAAGTACTGTTAATCGCATTTAAATATACTGTAATCGCTATGTCACTAATATCCTACGGGAGGATGCGGCTTTTTTTTAATTTAAAGAATTTGCTGTTCAAAACCTGACGTTACCTGCTACATTTTAAGCGGAAATGTATCGTCCCCAATAAGGACTAGTCCATCGGGTAGAAGACTGTTCTCTAATGCTTCATATATAGCGCAATTTTGAAATACACCTCCATCTGAATTAGATCCTTTGAAACCAACATTGATATAGCTGAAGCAGTATTTATGCTCAACAACAGCCATACGTACCACGCTGTGTTGCCCTTTAAAATTATAATATTCACTGCCAGAATTGGGAGGTGCCTTAATTAAAACGTGTTTGCCGTCTATAGCCCCACATCAATTTGAAAAGTTCCAACGCTCCTTAAAACCCTCAGCCACAGTATTCTATTCGTCTCTGGAAGGAAACTGAAACCAAAATTTAAAATTCCCTCTTAACATTTACTAATTTAGTCTTTGTTTAATTTTTTGTTTGTTTTAGGAAACAACCATTTCACACAATATAGAATCGCAGGATCCACTCAACATAGAATCACAGGAAGACGAAGGGACTATCAATGATCCAGACCAATCAGTGGAAAATATAACTCTACCACAAACATCGGGCTGCCAACAAACACCATCTCGTAAGCAATCGGCATCGGAAACATTTAAACGACAGCCTGCAGGCAAAAAGAAGAGACTTGACAATCTAACACAAGCAGTGAAATATCTTTAACGGGTTAGTCAAAATATACATGACGACCGGATGGACAGCAATAAGAACGAAGCATTTTGAAATTTTGTTTCAGTGAGCTTGAATCGGAACCATCGGAACAAGCTGTGGTGGCCCAACATGAGATTCAGGGAATTCTGATAAAGCACAAACTATGCGTTTTATCCTCAGCAAACTGCTCAGTACTCCGACTCAACACACCACTAAGTTTACCAGTGCACATGTCTCACAGCACCCCTGCCTACTCCGTTTCATCAGGATGCAACTCCGACCATTCATTTTACACCAATTCTCTACTTGGCAGTCCTACGAGTAGCAAAGCTCAGCAAATGGCGTCTTCGTCATGGAGAGTTACTCAACAGCAACAGTATCCAGATGGTAACAGTATCCATCTACAAGATGCAGCTGTGAATCCTGAAGATGACTGATGGTTTACCACAGGTTTAATATTTGAACGGGACTTGTTTCACCGAAGTTTCTGTGGTGTACCTCTTTCAACATTTATCTGAAGTACTGTTTTGTTATTTTACGAATTTTCAATTAAAACTATTTTTTTTAGTGCGTGTTTATTCACCCTGTTATTGAAACTTACCTTTATTGACTCCCCTAATACTTCGGAGATGGCATCACAGACCTCGGGGACCAACTTTGAAATTGCAGGTCTTGAAACCCTAAAAAAATGAGAAAGGCGTCGATAGCTGTTCCCTGTAGCTAAAAAATTCAATGTAATCTTAAGCTTCACTCTTGGTTTTATTGCATTCCTCATAAACGTGTCTTGTCGTTCGATTTTGTCATGCACCATATTCAGAAGTTCTTCGAATTTCGCAGGGGTCATCCTTAGATACATCTTATATTCCAACTTATCCTCCAGGCTAGTTCTCTTAGCAGAATAGCTGAAGCCCCGTGTGTATTTCTTCTTTTAAGCCACTCTCTCATCCACTCCTTTCTTTGTTTGTTTACCTCATCATCGATAGCTTCAGCGACTTCAGTTACAAATGCATTTGCAACTGTAGCTAAACAATTTTTAATCAATTTTCTTTTTTTTAATTCATTTTGCACTAAACAAACACCCACTTCACACTATACTAGCATCAGTAATATACTTCTAACTCTCCTCGTGTGAACGGTATCAAGCCATTTTTGGTAGAGTAGCGAGTAGAGTCGACTCTACTCGCTACTCTAGTCTCTTCTCAACTCTACCCGTATAAACAAGTCTTAAGCTTTTGTCTATGTTTAGACTTCATTAGAGTTTAAACTTCACAAACAAAGAACAAATTATGCCAATTATAGCTTACTAAAACTTTTACAATCTTACCTAAATATTAGCACAACAACACAACGTAATTTGGGTGGCACAACAAAATGCAAATTAAAATCAAAGTATACACACGACATATTATTTTAAAATTATTATCAAAACAGTTATTCAAAACATAATCAAACAATTATCAAAATAAACACATTGTTTTAAGAATGGAAGTAATGAACAATCACAAAACATACACAGTGTCAACTTCAATTGTTTGATTTATTATTAAAAATAGGGGGATAATTACAATATTGTGACAAGACAAATAAAATGTTGATACATTCCATTTACAGGAAGACAAACTACAATAACAGGTAATTGAAATCAATAACAGGTAATTGAAATAATTAAATGTTATTATAAAAACAGTATTGATAAAACAAATACAAAAATACAAAAGACAACGTTTTAATAATGATAATGGAAAAAATAGTAATTTTAAAATTTTTATAGTTTATTATTAGAGTAGTTAAAAAATCTAAACTATATCACTCACATATATGTATATGGCTGGCAATTTTTTTATTCCCAAAATATTTTGTTCTAGAATCACAAAAAGTTGTTGAAAATTTAAGCTCAATTTACACGTTTCTTCTAAAACCGTCTAAACCCGAAAAAATCCTACCGTCAAATTCAGTACGATTCCGTTATGATAAGGGAGAATCCCCGGTGAAATTTTGGAAAAAACCAAAGAAAAATGTCAGAGCTACTTTTCGTTTCGTGTATTAATTGATACACATCATCAGTTCATCTAAAAATTATTTAAATAAGCAAACATCCGTAGATAAAAAGAAATTAACTAATTTTTTACCTTACAAAACATATGCAACATAATACGACGGAAGTGAAGAACAATTAATAATTCTAAACAAATTTTGTCAGTTGAAAACTTTGCTCTGCCATGTCACCTCTCATTGTCATTTTAACTGTAGAAGTGGATTATAAGTTTTTATATTGTCCTTTACTTATTTAAGCTGTTGCTTAAGCTTAAAATTCATTTTATATATTAAATCTTAGCTATGGTAAGTTATATTTAATATTTAACTAATATCTGCCCTTTTATAATTGGATTTCATTGTTTTATACATTCATACATAACCCCCTCGGGACATGTTTCTTTTAAACTTATATTTCTTCCAATATGTAGTTAGTATCTTTAATATAAGTTAAATAATTTTTGTAATAATAATTATATCCATTTTATCCTTGCCAGTTTGCCATTTTCTGTTTATTATTGTAATTGTTTTCAATTATCATATATGACAAAGAAATATTTTAAAGCACATGCAATGACTAACACAGGGTTAATTTTTTGAGTTTTTTTGGCCTGATTAGTTTTTCTGTTCCCCCTTATTGGGTGAAATTCTATAAGAGCCTTGTGGTGCACCACACACATGGAATTACAACTGCAGCAGATGTGCAGAATCTAATGGCTGTGTAGAAGAGTAGCTGCTCAGAAATAAAACAGGCTCGATCCCTGCATCTTCAGCAAGTTATCCTGTAAAGCCAACATCAGCAATTAACCACTCCATCTGCAATCCTTTGAAGCCAACAAGTTATCCTGTGATGCCATAAGTACCTATAATTTTTTATATTTGTAAAGCTTATAGGCAAGATTTGCCTTGATTTTTAATATCCTATTAAAATTTATTTTATATTTTTTTTATGCACAATAAATATGATTAGTTAATCTTAGTTTATTTGTCCCAGTAAAACTCATTGTTTACATTTACTTCTAAGATAAGACGTTCTCAAACCTGAGAGACTGAGCTAAACAAGGCCTAACAATTGACTCCCAAAGAAAGTTGCAAGTTTTATTGTTCTTCTAAGGTAGTTGTTATCCATTGGCACCCAACTTTTCTGATGGGTCGTTTAATCGTTACAGTATTTAAATTTGATTTTTGGTTAAATCTTCTGGATTAAAATTGCAATAAAAAAAATATATTTATAAAATTGTTGATATAAATCAAGGATTCTGGGTGACATTAGAAGAAAAAATCTGACGACGTATAAAAATAGTTAAATTTCATTATTTGCA
Source organism: Diabrotica undecimpunctata (assembly GCF_040954645.1). NCBI lineage: Eukaryota > Metazoa > Arthropoda > Insecta > Coleoptera > Chrysomelidae > Diabrotica > Diabrotica undecimpunctata. Next base: position 106,115,324 of record NC_092804.1, on the reverse strand, counting down.
AACAAATAAATTATAGAAGCTAATAAAAATTGCTAATATGAAAATCCCCCAATTTTCATGGCACAATGTACAACTCAGAACTTGGTGAGAGGAACTGAATAAAATATGTATAAGTAATGGATTTTGACAAGAGCTATGACCTTGTAAATAACAGGTAAACTTGTGTACTGCATCGGTATGATTTATAGCTCTTGTCAAAATCTATTGCCTCTATGTTAATTATGCATTATCCACTTTCAAAAAGTGCGTTAATAGATTTATATATTTTGTGTTTACAAATGATCTCCAAATGATTTTTTAAATGTCTAATAGCTCCTAGATCCCGTAATAAGTTAGGAATATGATTTCTAGATTCAACGAGGAATATATGTAATAGTGAAAATTGTGTTCTATTAAAAACAACCTAAATCACGCCACATACAGGACCTTGTATAGAGAAAAATAATTTTTGGTGAGAAATCACTTGCATTTAGAGAATTTGGCAACTGCTTCTAACTTAACACAATTTCCATGTTTTGCGAACGATAAATTTAAACACTCTGAAAATTGTCCCTTAATGTTGAGAAAAGAATAGATCAACTTTTCTGTTACATATTGTTTGTTAAAAATACAAAGTGTCAGGATTAGAATATTTTTTTGAATAAATAACTAATTTCTTTATAGAATAATTGCAATTGCACTCACATACGTTTTTTAAAATCAACTGAAAAACCAAATGTTTTTTCTGATTTAACCATAAATATCTTTTTTTTTAGATAAGAATGGAAATACTATTTTTTTTTTTTTTGGCATAGACTTTTAGTCATTCAGCCAGACTCTGAGTTTATATTAAAATTAAAATAAATATACAAAACAGGTAAACAGGGTCACTCTCTTCTCGCCTAGGGGCCCATCAAGGCATTTTTTTTTACATACAACACTAGGCCACGGTAAGAAAGGAATTTAAACAATTGGGTTAGAGACAAAGGTTACGTTATTAACTAATGTATAATTATTCACATGGTTATTTTACTATCTTTTAAAAACATAACTAATAAATCACACACTGCTCTCGAGTCTAATGATAATAGATACTGAAGGTTCCAAGGGGCTAATATGTTGTGTTTGTGTAAATTATTTATTAATCTGGATGAAGTTATAATATTTCTGGGGCAACTGAAAAATATATGATCTAGGTTTCCTTCTTCTGTACAAAATTCACATTGATCATTATCTAAAACCTTAAGTTTAAATAAATGTTTGGGGTAACAAGCGTGCCCAAATCTCAGTCTTATGATCGTGGTAACATATTTCCTAGGTACATTAAAAAACTTATACCAAGGAGTTTTAGGAATATCTGTTTGAAGAGAAGTGTATCTATTTGGGCTAACAATGGAATATTCCTTCCATATATTATCCCACCTTTGGTATAATCTTAATTTTAAGGAAGCCAGAAAGTCGCAAGCCGTGATTTTATACGAAGTTTCTCTACCAGACATAATACTTTCTCTTGCTAATTGGTCTACATGTTCGTTATTTTCCAAACCTATATGTGCTTTAATCCAAACAAAAAGTACATTTTTGCCCCTTGTTACTAACTTTTGTTTGATATCCTTAATTTTGTAAATATAAGGGCAACTGTACGTATTTGGCAATCCCGGTTTCCCAATAGAGGTCAAAACTGATAAAGAATCTGATAATATCATTATATGGTCCGAGTTACTTTCTGTTGCATAAAGTAAGGCCTCATATATTGCAAGAGCTTCTGCTGTAAAAATAGAGATCTGGGAGTTCAACTTAAATGTGCGTTCTATTCGTTCCAATGGAATAAAAAAAGCGCATCCAGTACCGTTTGATGATTTGGAGGCATCGGTATATATAACAACGGAGTTTTCGAATTCTGATAATATTGAGTGAATAATCTTTCTATTTATGTGTATACTGTCACTATATTTTGGTATCATGATATCTGCATTTGAACCATGATATGTTGCATATGAGATGTTTTGAAGTGTATACGTAGCTTTATCTATCTCTTTTAATGCTTCCATATTATGTTGCAGAGCTTCGCAGACTAAAGGCGATTTCTTTTTTTCCCAGTATTTAGTAGACAAATCATAGCAATTCAGAATGATGAGCTTTGTGTATAACGATTGATTTTTTATATATGTCTTTACCAGAAATTTTTCGGTCAGGAAGTTTCGTCTGATATTTAAAGGCGGTTCCAAGGCTTCCAAATACAAGGGTTGAATTGGTGTGGACTTCATAGCACCTAAACATGTACGTAGAGCTGAATTGTGTATTACGTTAATTTTATTTAGCAATACATTACTGGCTGATCCATAAAATATGCTTCCGTAATCCAAAATAGAGCGAATATACGCTCTGTAGAATAATAAATTTACGTCTACATCAGCACCCCACCACGTTTTATTAATTAATTTAAGAAAATTTATTCCCTTGTTGCATTTGTTTAACATATCCTCAATGTGATCCTTCCAAGTCAAATGTTTGTCAAGTGTCATCCCTAAATATTTGACCTTATTTTTTAGTGGATATTGATGTTTTCCTAATTTAATTATTTGATCATTAGGTTTATAATGTCTGGTAAAAATGCAAACCTGTGATTTATTACAAGATAATTCAAAATTGTTTTTATCAAGCCATTTTTGAAGTAGTTGATAAATACTATCCAAGTTTTTGATTGCTTGTTTATATTCTTTGTGTTCTGTGTAAATGCAGAAATCATCTGGGTATTGTATGAGGTTGAATGGTATGTTATTTATTTTAATATTGTACAAATCCGCTACGTACAAATTAAACAGGATAGGACTCAATACAGAACCCTGAGGTAATCCTTTGTTTACGATTCTGGGGCCTATGAGCATTTGTTCTTTTCTTAAATAAACTAATCTGTTTGAATAAAGATTAACAATACTATCAGCAAATTGAGCTGGAATTTGAAATATTCTTGTCATTTTTTCTTTGAGTGCTGTTAGACACACAGAGTCATAAGCACCTTCTATATCAAGAAATAATGCCGGTAAGTAATTGTTCCGGGAATAATTGTTTTGAATGTCTACAACTAGGGAAGCCAATGCATCCAAAGTACCAAAACCTTTTCTGAATCCGTATTGTTCTTTGGGTAGAAGATTCTGTTCTAGTAACCACCATTCTAGCCTAGCCTTAAGTATTCTCTCTAGAGTTTTTTGTACACAAGATAATAAAGACATGGGTCTGTAAGCTTCAACTTAATTTAGATTTTTCCCAGGTTTGGGAATAGGAACGACAATAATATGTTTGAAGGCCGAAAAGTTAGAACCTTCTCTAATTATCTGATTAAAAATATTTAGAAGTAACTCTTTTGCATTATTTGGTAAATTAAATAGCATAATATATTTGATTTCATCATAACCAGGAGAAGTGTTAGGACGGTCACTAAGGGCACAGTCCAATTCTACCATAGTAAACGGTTTTAAGAGAAAATGACTATAATTCGGATTGAATAACATTAAATCTTCGTGATTGTTCACATACGGTGGTGCAATTTTGTCGAAAAACTCTGCTATCCACGAATCTTCTAGTGGTAATGGAGCATTGGCCCTTTTCCTGTTCATCCTTTTCGCTTGATTCCAAATCGAAGTAGGCGACGTTTGTTTATTTAATTTTGAGCACCAATCAACCCAGCTTTGTTTGGATTTCGATTTCAATAATTTCTTAGCGTGTGCACTAGCTTGTTTACATTTAATAAAATTTTCAACTGATGGATCTTGCTTGTATTTTATTAATGCATTTTTTCTTTCTGCAACAATTAGATCACATTCTGCATCCCACCATGGTGAAGGAGTCCGTTTCTTACACTTAAAGGGTTTATATTGGCTAATAGATTGTGTGGAAGCTTTATTGATACAGTCTAATAAAAGATTATATTTTTCTTCTACATTTGGGGATATAGGTCCACTTTCATTTAAAGTATTCTCAATTATTTCAGCGTACATATCCCAATTAGCTTTCTTAGTATTCCATTTACTTTTGGGATATATGGTCTCATTAACAGCTCTTGGGTATTCGAATTCTATTTTTACAACATAGTGATTTGACCCAAGTGTATCAGAATCTACAGTCCAAAATGTCTTAATAAAAATGGAAGGGGAACAAACCGTAATATCAATCATAGAATCTGAATGTCCTGGATTTCCTTGACAAGTAGGTTGACCGTTATTCATCACAATGAAATCAAGATCCTGTAGGGTCTCTACAATTTGATCGCCAATATTATCATTTTTTGATGATCCCCACAGCGCATTGTGGGCATTCATATCACCCCCAATAATGCAAGGGTGCTTCACTTGGGAAAATAAGTTTGTCCAATCTTCTATTCTGGTTTTGGTTTTTGGACATCTATATACAGAGAGAAAACTCAAGTGAGTATTATCGTAATTAACTTTAATACCACAGGCAAGCAGCTCTTTATTGAAGTTTTTATTTAATTTTAATATTTCAAAACGGATACCCGTTTTTACCAAAACAGCGACACCAGCAAAACCGTCTGCATGATCTTGACGAACAATATTATAACCTTTAAAATTATATACAACATTATTTTTGAACCAGGTTTCACTTAAAAGAGCAATATCAACATCTTCTTTAATAAGGAAATTGAGTAGGCTGTTTTTATTTGCAACAGCTGATCTAGCGTTCCATTGCATAATTTTAAGTTTAGTGTTAAAAGCCATAAATTTAAGTACCTTTAAAAATATCCTCGAGAACAGTATGCAAACCCTTAGCTAACAAATTATTATCCAGTGTTTCTGCATCCTCAAATGATTTTACATTTTTTATAAATTCAGAAAAAAATTTGACTAACGAAATAACCATCTTGTTTTTTTCACCATCTATTGAACTATTAGGTTTATTGGGATTAGGTGGTAGGACTGGTAGGGGCTGTAACGGGCCAAATCTAAAAGGAAAGGTGGAGGAATCTGTAGGGGATTGTGAAACAGGAGTAGAAACTTTCCTTTTTTTAAGTGCATTATGTTCAGTATTAATCCTACTAGGTCCAGGATGAGTAAAGTTTGTTGATTTTTTCATATACGATCTTGGAATGGTAGGATAAGATGACATAATGTCATCAGATACGTTAGGTAGTTTTGGAAAATTTTCTTCAAGATTTGACAATATCGAAAATTTATTGTTACTAACAAATTCGGAAAAAGATGATTCTTTAAATCTTTTTGCTTCTAGAAAGGAGATTTTTTGATCTAACATAATGTTTTTAATTTTTTTTTGTTCCTTATAAACGGGACAACTTTTGGAGATCGAAATATGATCTTTACTTTTACAATGTATACAAAAAGTTTTTTGAGTGTCGCATATGTGACTATCATTTTTAATTTCTTCACATCGTATACAAAATTCTTGTGTGCCCTTGCATTGCTTAGAAATGTGACCAAATTTCAAACACTTGTAGCACTGTATTACCCTGCCTACAAATCTTTCTACCGGTAAATACACAAAATTAACTACGACATAAGTTGGCAAAACATTTCCTTCAAATGTAACTATAATATTTCGGGGGACGTATTCTGTTTTACCTTCTTTATCTACCTTTCTATGCATTCTTTTAATGTCGGTAATTTTAACGGAAGAGTCTATATGTTTTTTTAAATAATCAGTATCATACCTCGTATCTACATCGTGAATTATTCCCTTGATTTCCAAGAGATGGTTAGGGATATAGGCTTTTAAATTTTCATCTTTTAACTTATTATGTGTTACTAGATGATTTGCATCCAAAATAGATTTTAAAATGACTTTAACTCTATTTTTTCCTATAGATTTAATTTCCTTTAGGTTTTTGATTTTAAGTTTTTGATACAAAATTTCCCCCACCACCATTGGATGTAAACGAGAGATGTTCTGATTATTTAATTTCTCTATATAAACGCAACAGGTATGAAAATCATAATTATTAGAGGAAATATTATACAGTTTAACTTCCCTTGTTTTGCCGGAATCCGCACCAATTTCAATATCCTTATCCATATCCATATCTGGGGAACTTGTCGCAACACTCACTTCGCACATTTGCGTCTTAATGTTATTTTCCTCCCCCATTAGGGGAGGTAAATCACTTATTTACACTAAAATTCCAAGTATTAAACCGATATATTTACACAAACTTTAAATTTAAATATAAATATCGATTTTTAATTACCGCAAAAACTTATCTCTACTTAATGTGGTTTTATCGTCTGTTCGAACTGAAAGACAACTTCAAACTGGAAATACTATGATAACGACTGACGAAAAACTAAAACGATGGGAAGAATATGTGGAAGAGCTCTTCGACGACGAAAGAGGAAACCCACAAGACTTGTCTTTTGAGGACAGAGAAACAAGTGCAGAAGTTACAAAGGAAGAAATAATGTATGCACTAAAGAACACCAGAAACGGAAAAAGCCCGGGGCCAAATTAACTGCCTATTGATATCCTTAAAATAATAGAAAATGAGTACATTGATGTCCTCTTAAAGCTTTTTATTAAAATTTATCAATCGGGTGACATACCCAACGAATGGTTGACCTCAACATTCATTTGTCTCGCAAAAAAGAAAAATGCTAGAAAATGCACCGACCACCGTACCATAAGCCTGATATCTCATACACTTAAATTGTTTTTAACGATCATTCATAAACGCATTTACAAAACACTTGATATGGATATTGAAGAAACTCAATTTGGATTCCGTAATGGCGTAGGTACTGATGAAGCTCTATTTGCATTCAACGTACTAATCCAGAGATGCTTGGATGTGAACCAAGATATGTACGTCTGTTTCATAGACTACAACAAAGCTTTCGACAAAGTCTGCCACAAAGAGCTAATGGACATCCTCAAAGCAAAACAAATACAACACAATGACCTTCGAATTATAACAAATCTATATTATAAAGAGCAGGCACTGTAACAGTCGTTACTTTTATTACAATTTGTATTTAAATAATAAACAATTTATATGAAAATAATTTCAGAGATGTAGTATGGGTTGCCTAACTTTAAGTGTTCATTTGCCCATTAAGAGTGTATTGTTAATAATTTAAGTTGTCACTCTGTTCTAATTTGGTACCATTGCGGACCAGAAGAGATGACAGGAGATTAGGGGGGAGTAGAAACTGGCTTTAGGTTAACTTGGTTAACAAACTAGGAATTACTTTTCACTTTTGATCTAGAGTTTGAAGTGGTACATACACAGGTGGCAGTTAGCGAAAGAAAATCCAATTAATGCATAGAATTTCCTTCACTTCAAGAAGTTAAATATTCTAAGTATACCATAACAATTTAATTGACGGTGTTTTCGGTAACTCGGGAAGTTGAAGTGAGATTTCTAGCACGGAATTAAGTAGCTATCTGGTAAATAATAATTTTTTATATTATAAACATTAGAGTATTTTATCTATATCCTATTATTCAGATTCATTATTTCATATTTTAATATAGTATTTTGTCCAAGGCCATTATATTTTTACTCTATGTGAAGCAAGGTCACGCTACATTCGATTGGATGGGTTTTTTTATCTACCATAATTATCTTTTTGCTCCGGTTTCTTATGCTGAAAGAAACTTTCCTCACTTCTTCTTTGATTTCTTTTTATCAATATTGAGATTAGAAGTAACGGGGAATTGTTTTCAGCCACCTACCATGGAATTATAAATTTTCCTCAGAACATCCGAGGGAGAGTACCACTTCAACTCTAATAAGAATCAGGGTCATTTGGGACAAGCCAGGGAGTATTGTCTACTCCACCCTCATTTTTTCTCCAGCCTGCACCTAGAGGTAGGGCAGGACAGTCATCATCGAACTAAGCCAATTAGCACCAGCTCCGTGCTAATTTCGGACCTCAAGGAAGACTTCGCTGGGACACCGAAGCTATTCGGGAGTATCCTTCCAGACAACTGTTTCACCTAGGAGGACAGTTGGTTTTTACTTCAGAACTATATATATATCTTGTTTCACCAGTTATAGGTTTTTTTTTATAACATATATATATATATATATATATATATATATATATATATATTAATAATATAACTCCCCTTGGTGTAAGGTATCGGTAAGTTTGAGCTCAAATTCTACCCAGAGATTATCTTCCATTGTTTTTTGTATTAACCATTTATTTCTTTATTAACTTTAATTATTTCATTATTAACTTTAATTATTTCATTATTTGTCTACTTAACTAATTTTTTATATTTCATCTTGCGTTATTAACTCCGGTTATTATCCCTTCAGGATAATATACCGTTTCAATTGTTTAATTTGGCTTGTTCCCATTTATGTATTATTTTGTCTATATTTGAATTTAGAGTTGTTTAACAATATTGTTGGTCATATTGTAGGTTAGTATAAGATATTTACTTGGCTATACGTTCTTCCAACGTTAGCATTATTTTTTGTTTAAGGTTGTTTTTTAACCTAGATGTAGGTTGTACACTCTATATTAGAGTTATTCTGTGTAATTTTCCACTTTTTATTATAGTTGTTTTCAACATTTTTTTTTTAAATATTATATTGTGAAATTTTCATATACTTTTTGGTAACTTAGAGATTGTCAGAATCTAAGAAGTTATATTTAATAAACTTGAATTTGTTTTGCATATAATTTTTTTTATTAATATTTCCTTACCTTTTTACATTTACAGCATTTTTGTTTATTACATCAACTTTAATCAATATTAGCAGTATACGATACCTGGAAGAGTGACCTTTACTCTTTTTAGAGTAGTATCCCTCTTCTGGCGCCCTCAATTTGTTTTCTTTGTTAATTTTCATTATATCTATTCATTTTTCTTATCTTCTTTTCTATCTATCATACATATTTTCCTGATTTACTGTCTTTAAAAGGCATGCAAATTGGCCGTATCCATCCTTGAGTTTCTAGTGGTCATTCTCTTGCCTACATTGCTAGCCTAGCCACATTCCGTTCAATATTTTTTTTTCATACTTCTTTACTTAATTTTTATCTATTTTATCCCAAATATATAGACCACTCTTCTTATACCTCTCTCCTCCTACACACCCCAGTATTTTGCTACATCGGCGACCCAACGTGGGGCCTTTTCCAAGTTTTGGTTTTAAGACAGTAGCTTTTAGCTGATTTCTTTTTTTTTCTTACTTGAGTTTTTGTATTTTTGCTTTTTCTTTTTTACTCATATTATTGCTGATTTATTCTATCTTTAAATTTTTTATTAATACTAAACAGGTATACTTATACTGCTGTATTGATTTATTAGTTTTATTTATTAGATTTATTAGTTATTAATATTTTGAGACCTCAGTGATAGGTTATAGTAGTACAACTTACATTCTAGGTTGAATTTTGTATTTTTATTGAGAACTTATATTTCCTTACTTACCTACACATACTTATATCGTATATTATATAAACTTTTATTCCTACAGCCAACAGTATTATACTTATAGGTACTATTAATTGTTGCATATATATTAATATTTGGTTTAGAATAGTTATAATTTACATATAACTAGAAATTATTTTGAGTATTTTAGGTGAGGTATTTATTTGATTATATATATATTATTTTTGCTGGCTATTTTGATCTTGGTGGTGTGTTGCTAATAACTTGGCCACATTTTTTTCACAAATCAGTCCCGAAATTAACTACTAATCATGAAACGTTGAATCCGCCTGTTTTAAGTGATCACAGATGGTCAACTACCAATTCTTCTTTACCCAGTAGCGTTAAACACAATTCTAATGATTACAGTAGTGAAATAGTTCCATTATCAGTATCAACTTTTAGGTTTGTTGATGATGATGATATGTCTATGGTTGTACCATATAATATTTATAACCAATCAAATACTTTAGATTTGCGATTCTTTGTTGGCGATAGAGTTTTAAAGAGAAACTTTATAAAATCAAGTAAAGGTGATGCTACTTCGGCAAAATTTTGCCAGAAATACATTCCGTGTACGGTTGTAAGGGTAATATCTCCTTTGGTATATGAATTAAGGGACAATTCGTCCAACAAACGAATTGGTCAATTTCATGTAAAGGATTTACTGCCTGATAACACCATCGAAGAGGTTAGTTCTTAATCCTCAGAAGAAGACTAACTTAACACTTTCGTTTAAGCTAATCTCTTTCTCTGTTTGTCTTTAGCTTATTTTGATTATATTTTGCATTTTAGTCTAAGATTTTCTTAATCACCAGATAACGTAGGTACACCGCTATTTTTTGTATCTTTTGGCATTGGTTAATGACTTCTATAACTTATTAGATAATTAGTATGTATGACATCCATTTTCTTTTGTATTATAAATGATGCACTTTATAATGAATTAATATTCTTAAGTACTAATTTTCCCAGGAGAATTCCTTTTAACCTCTTATGATACGAGGGTTGTTTAGTATATATTTACATATTTAGATTTATACTTATAGTTAATCCTATTACTGATAAGGAACTATGGAACTATGTTGTTACACTACTGGATCATATATTGTGTGTTATATTTTTGATATTTGATTCCTCAGTATTTGTTTGGATATATTTGTTCGATATTTGCCAATTTGGAAAGATGTTGTGATTTTGTTTTATCTTTGGTCTGCTTTATTTTCACTTGTCACGAAAATCTTAAATACTCTACAATAATTTATGTCCTGATTCCATATACAGGATGGTTCTGGAATTAGTTTGGAATTTTGAAGTAGGTAAGGATGACCGGCGCGGCGTCCTTCTTATTTCTTCTTATTTATTCTTCTGAATTTTCTGTCAATGAATCTGTCAATACTCAGCTTTAGTGAATACGTGGGTTCGAGATTGTTGCTCAGCAACTGATCACTGCTGCTCAATTAGGTTCGTACTATGTGTTTATTGCAGAGTAGGCAGATGTTTATGCCTCATAATATTTCTGGTCAGGAAATGCTCGCGACATGTCCTAACCATTCTTGTGTGATTGTCCAAATATTCCAGTTACCTTTTCACAACTTGATAGGGAAGTTTAATTAGTTCATATTAGTTATCTTACTTCAGGTTATGTTTTTTCTTTAACTATCCCTACACATGTCAAGTTAGTCATTTTCATTATTTAAGAGTTTAGACAAATGAGTTGTCCTCTTAGTGTAATCCCACTTCTTTCCTTAGGCATAAATTGCTGTTTAGATTTAGGACTATTCCCGGATAATTCCATGCTGCGAGAACTTGTTATAAATCTACAGTTTTGTTCAAAATTGGTTGCTTGTTCTCGACATATTTTTTTTTCTTTCGTTAGTAATGGTATTATAGGAAAAGTCCACCACTTATATTTTCTTAGGATTTCTATTGGGATTTTATCGGTGTCTGGTTATTCTCATACATCTGTTGTAGCCCCATGCTATAGTTAGCGAATACCAGCACCCTCAAAATTTATTTAGCCTCTGAATTCCTTTAGTCCATTTTAGATTTTAGACTTTAGGTATTTATCTTTATCTTTGGTTTAGTTCAGTTACATATTACATTACTTAGTCTGAATAAGTGTGACGATGCTGCTTCACACTTTAGGAAATTTTGCTTTATTGTAATTACTTAGTTGGTATTGGCTCATATTACCGGATGAGGGTAAGAGCTAATTTAGTTATCAGCATTAGTGAGAATTGGTCCTCTCCTGATCGTTCTTCTTTGGATATGCTCTATTTATAAATCTGGTGTCCATCGATAGTCCGATTTTGGATTCAGTGTCTGATTCCTCACTTATTTGGTTTATTTGGTTATGTAGGTTCGTATCACCATATGTGGGTGTACGTAGACCTCATTTAGTTTTGAGATTTAGTATTGGTGTGAATGGGTCCATAAATCTTCCTGGTCGTTCTTCTTTGGATATGCTTTTATGAATCTGGTATCCATTGATAGTCTGACTTTGGATTAAGCGTCCTATTTCACATTTATTTTGGTTATTACGTCTTTGATATACTTTGGTATGTTTACGATTTAGATTACTATTTGTGTTATTTGGTTTGGTGAGAATTGCTCCATAAATCTTCCTGATTGTTCTTCTCTGGATATATTACTATGAATCTGGTGTCCATTGTTAGTTCAATTTTGGATTAAGTGTTCAGTTCTTAACCTATTTAGTTTATGATTTCTTTGATCTTAGTTTAGTATATCTCCGGGTGAGATATTGGTTGAATTGGCTCATACATTTGCCTGGTTGTTCGTTCTTGGATATACTTAGTCTTATAGATCTGATGTCCATGGATAGTTCAATTTTGGATTTAGTGCCCAATTCGACATTTATTTGTCAGCAAGAATTTAGTTGGTATATTTAGTTAATATTTGGCTTTTAAGCATATTGTCGATTGAGACTTTGATTTTTACTTTGAGTCATCTGAGTTTGTGGTGTCTGGCGCCATGACCATTCTTTTTTTTCCCGTGATCGTTAGTTCGTGGTTATTTTTTTTGTGTAAACTTGCAGATCAACGTGGAATGTTAGGCCAGTACACTTAGTTATTGATGCTTTAATTTTATGAAAAAAAATTTTGACTAAAATTTTTTTTTTCCCGACTAGTAGGGGAATGTAACAGTCGTTACTTTTATTACAATTTGTATTTAAATAATAAACAATTTATATGAAAATAATTTCAGAGATGTAGTATGGGTTGCCTAACTTTAAGTGTTCATTTGCCCATTAAGAGTGTATTGTTAATAATTTAAGTTGTCACTCTGTTCTAATTTGGTACCATTGCGGACCAGAAGAGATGACAGGAGATTAGGGGGGAGTGGAAACTGGCTTTAGGTTAACTTGGTTAACAAACTAGGAATTACTTTTCACTTTTGATCTAGAGTTTGAAGTGGTACATACACAGGTGGCAGTTAGCGAAAGAAAATCCAATTAATGCATAGAATTTCCTTCACTTCAAGAAGTTAAATATTCTAAGTATACCATAACAATTTAATTGACGGTGTTTTCGGTAACTCGGGAAGTTGAAGTGAGATTTCTAGCACGGAATTAAGTAGCTATCTGGTAAATAATAATTTTTTATATTATAAACATTAGAGTATTTTATCTATATCCTATTATTCAGATTCATTATTTCATATTTTAATATAGTATTTTGTCCAAGGCCATTATATTTTTACTCTATGTGAAGCAAGGTCACGCTACATTCGATTGGATGGGTTTTTTTATCTACCATAATTATCTTTTTGCTCCGGTTTCTTATGCTGAAAGAAACTTTCCTCACTTCTTCTTTGATTTCTTTTTATCAATATTGAGATTAGAAGTAACGGGGAATTGTTTTCAGCCACCTACCATGGAATTATAAATTTTCCTCAGAACATCCGAGGGAGAGTACCACTTCAACTCTAATAAGAATCAGGGTCATTTGGGACAAGCCAGGGAGTATTGTCTACTCCACCCTCATTTTTTCTCCAGCCTGCACCTAGAGGTAGGGCAGGACAGTCATCATCGAACTAAGCCAATTAGCACCAGCTCCGTGCTAATTTCGGACCTCAAGGAAGACTTCGCTGGGACACCGAAGCTATTCGGGAGTATCCTTCCAGACAACTGTTTCACCTAGGAGGACAGTTGGTTTTTACTTCAGAACTATATATATATCTTGTTTCACCAGTTATAGGTTTTTTTTTATAACATATATATATATATATATATATATATATATATATATATATATATATATATATTAATAATATAACTCCCCTTGGTGTAAGGTATCGGTAAGTTTGAGCTCAAATTCTACCCAGAGATTATCTTCCATTGTTTTTTGTATTAACCATTTATTTCTTTATTAACTTTAATTATTTCATTATTAACTTTAATTATTTCATTATTTGTCTACTTAACTAATTTTTTATATTTCATCTTGCGTTATTAACTCCGGTTATTATCCCTTCAGGATAATATACCGTTTCAATTGTTTAATTTGGCTTGTTCCCATTTATGTATTATTTTGTCTATATTTGAATTTAGAGTTGTTTAACAATATTGTTGGTCATATTGTAGGTTAGTATAAGATATTTACTTGGCTATACGTTCTTCCAACGTTAGCATTATTTTTTGTTTAAGGTTGTTTTTTAACCTAGATGTAGGTTGTACACTCTATATCAGAGTTATTCTGTGTAATTTTCCACTTTTTATTATAGTTGTTTTCAACATTTTTTTTTTAAATATTATATTGTGAAATTTTCATATACTTTTTGGTAACTTAGAGATTGTCAGAATCTAAGAAGTTATATTTAATAAACTTGAATTTGTTTTGCATATAATTTTTTTTATTAATATTTCCTTACCTTTTTACATTTACAGCATTTTTGTTTATTACATCAACTTTAATCAATATTAGCAGTATACGATACCTGGAAGAGTGACCGTTACTCTTTTTAGAGTAGTATCCCTCTTCTGGCGCCCTCAATTTGTTTTCTTTGTTAATTTTCATTATATCTATTCATTTTTCTTATCTTCTTTTCTATCTATCATACATATTTTCCTGATTTACTGTCTTTAAAAGGCATGCAAATTGGCCGTATCCATCCTTGAGTTTCTAGTGGTCATTCTCTTGCCTACATTGCTAGCCTAGCCACATTCCGTTCAATATTTTTTTTTCATACTTCTTTACTTAATTTTTATCTATTTTATCCCAAATATATAGACCACTCTTCTTATACTTCTCTCCTCCTACACACCCCAGTATTTTGCCACAGCACACGTACGCATTGATGAACACACATCAGAAGAGTTCGAAGTTAAAAGAGGAGTGCGACAGGGGTGTGTATTGTCACCACTACTATTCAATGCATACTCTGAAGAAATTATGAAAAGAGCTCTTGAGGGAGAAACAGCAGGAATCAAGGTCAATGGAACACCAATTAACAACATTAGATATGCGGACGATACTATCATAATAACAGAAAACCTCCGAGACCTCCAAAAGCTAATGAACAAGATAGTTGAGTATGGAGAGGAATATGGATTATCAATAAACACCAAGAAAACCAAATTTATGAGGATATCAAAAACCCAAAATAATGGTGAAAGCCTGACAAATAACGGTAGTG
This sequence comes from Diabrotica undecimpunctata, assembly GCF_040954645.1. Lineage (NCBI taxonomy): Eukaryota > Metazoa > Arthropoda > Insecta > Coleoptera > Chrysomelidae > Diabrotica > Diabrotica undecimpunctata. The sequence goes on along the minus strand of NC_092804.1, from coordinate 106,100,267 downwards.
CTTTAGAACAAGTTGAAAACTACCACTATCTTGGCACAATAATTAATCACACAAACGATTACTCCAAAGAAATCAAAGTTCGAATAGAGAAAGCACGTACAAACTTCAATAAAATGAGAAAGGTACTTTGTGCAAGAGAACTAAAATTGGACTTGAGAGTTAGGCTGGCAAGGTGCTATATTTTCTCGACTCTGCTTTATGGGATAGAAGCATGGACACTTAACGCGTCGACTGCTAAAAAGTTGGAAGCATTTGAAATGTGGGCGTATAGAAGAATCCTGAAGATATCATGAACCGAGCATGTAACAAACAAAGAAAGCCATGAGAAGAATCAACAAAAGAATGGAAGTATTGGAAACCATCAAGACACGAAAGCTGCAATACCTGGGGCATGTTATGCGTAATGAGAGATACAACCTACTTCAATTGATTATTCAAGGGAAAATCCAGGGCAAGAGAAGTATAGGAAGAAGAAGAATCTCATGGTTGCGTAACTTGAGGGAATGGTACGGATGCACATCAATTGAACTATTCAGAGCAGCAGCATCTAAGATCAGAATAGAAATGATGATTGCCAACCTCCGTCGCGGAGATGGCACGTGAAGAAGAAGATCTTTTTTTATAGTTAAATGTTTTGAACTACGATTTTAACTACGACAATCACGCAAAGGAACTCCGAATACTAAACCGTCAAGTCTTTAGCAACTCCTGTAATACGAAAGCTTAAAAGGACTTATCGGAGAGGCCATCAAAAATGATTCACCAGGAGATTTCAACTTCATGTTTCAAGGAACACCTGACTAATAGTAATGTTATAGTATTGTTACGATAACAAGTGTAGCTAGAAATTCTGTTGTCTGATATCCTAGCTCTTAATAGCGTCATATAGATTCCTTTATGATAACTACACCAACTCGCTTTGAGTTGTTGTCTTTGTTTCACAGATGAGGCATACGTCAATTTTTTCTAGATTTATAAAAATTCTAACACTTTCTTGGATAAAGACTAAGTTTATTCCAATACGTGAGATTACAAGTGCCACAAATTTTACAGAAAATTCATAATATCGCCAACAAATTAAGTTACCTCATTAACTAACGTTATAACTGTCTAAACTAACTAAAGCTAAATATATGCCATACCATACTTTCATCTCAAATTTTTATATCGTGTCAATCGAATTTAGGTAAAACTTGCTTTCATCACTTGTAAACAAACTTATCGCACTCAAATATTATTCTAGTTTTGATATTTCTAAACATTTATTTATTTGCAAAGACTTTGTATTGAGGATCTCTAAAAGTTTAGAAAGAATTTATTTTATATAGACACACTATTAAAAAAATCTTCCTGTAGCCATTCAGGTGAAAGTATTTTCATAAAGTTATTAACAGTAGCATTTCTTGATGCCTTTGTGACACTCTAAAAGTGAATTTCTGGTCACACGATTCTTTTTAACAACAATAAAGAAAAAAGAGTTGCGTATCACTTGATCCCATTTCGGTAATTTGATATTTTACGGTGAAAATGAAATTTGAGATTAATTCGCCTTCTTGAACGACGACATGCTTGCGAATGAAATTTTTCTAGTCGTGCAAGTAGCAGTTATCTCTTTCTGGTGTTCATCGGAGGTCGTTTAACCTCTGTATAACATATACAAGACATTACTTTACAGAGGCGCAGGAAGAGATTTTAAAAGTATTTATATGTTATAACTATAATACTAGGTATATAAACTTATTTATTATTTTGTATATTATGCTATTGTAAATTGGTTTACTTGAAAAGAAATAAAAATATTCTAATTTTAATTACACAGACAATATCAAAAATAATGTTACATCTTTGGATATACAAAAACCCAGTACATATTTTTTGGTTTTCAAAGTGTTGACTAGAATAGACACATCTAAAGTTATCAGTTGGCTCGTTCCATACTCTTTTTGTGGGAATGTATAAGAACAAAACGATAAAATTTTGGTTTTTTTTATAAAAAAGTTTATGGATTTTTTTTTTAATTGGAAACTATATGACAATATTGTTGTTTCCATAACACTAAAATGAATTGAAAAATGTTATTTGTGATTTTAAGTTCATTAGTGAATAGAAGGATACAGAAAAGTGTTAGGGACAGGATTATACTTGCAAATATATAGCATCTATTTATTTTGTTCTTTTACTTAACATATAAAATATTTAATACTGCCGGGGCCAAAAATTAATTATGTAAACAATTTTTAAACATAGTTAATTGCCGTCAAATCGTATCCATAAAAAAATAAAAAGATGCAACTTTCAATTTATGAAATACTAAATTGCAAGCAGCAATCAACGTTGAGCGTCAGTGCCTAACGTATAACGGTTCTGTAAATTGCAGGTAGTAAGGTACTTTAATGACTGGCCACTTAATTGCCCTTCCACCCGTATGAAGAGGTCTATTGTGGCTCATCCCTAGGTTAAAATTCCTTTCAACCTAGTCTTTTTAAAAAGTCTGTTATATTCTTTAGCGACGAAGTCGTAGGGCTTAAGTATTGAACCTTGTCCTATCGAACCCAAGGAAGTTGTGCACAAGTGTTGCAACACAGAGTGCAATATCTTCTTTGCAGATTCATGTAAAACCTTCGAACGTTTAAGAACCACTTGTTTACACCAAATGTTTACAGTGGTTACGTTTCATCCTTTTTACCCAGTCCTATATCGTTGTTTATGCTGTTCTGTTTGCTACCCAACCATAGGTCTCGGGCTTATGAAGGTACCTTTTGCATCTCCCCTGAAGTAAGTCCGATTTTTTTCTTTTCAATACCAGTTCGTCTAGCACCCAGAGTAAACTTACTTTGTTACTTTTTCCGATTCTAATCTAATCCTGCACAGGGTTTTTAAACTACCATTTCAGTCGTTTTCGTTTACGGCCATTAAAATAGATGGCGCTTTTTGTAGCTACTACTTGGTAAGTGGGAAATTTCAGGACATTTCCCTGACTTTCCGTGCAGGAGTTTCTATCTACCCGACTGTCTGGAGATGTAGAAATAACGTTACAACAGTCTATTTATACCAATATATACACAGAAAGTTTGACAAATTGTACTCCCTTTGCAGTTTATTTATATATTCGGGGTTTCAATTACTCAAAGCCGTAGCAATGCTCTTGGTGAAATCTGTAAATTTTTTACAAATTTCGTTTAGCTCAAAAAATGATAAATCGTTTTTGTTTTTGTTTTATAAAGGATTTTTATTAAAATTTTTTTTTATATGTAATTTTCTTTGCAGTTCCTAACTCTTATGTAAAAGTTTTAAAATAACCTGTAGAACTTACTTTATTATAAAATTATTTTTATTCAATATTTATTTCTCAGCAATAAGTTTTTTTTCTAGAAATTTATATATTAGTAAATATATTTGATGGATAATAATTATTAAAATTCGTCTGGTCGGCGCTTTAAATGTATATAGACGTTTATCTCCACCACTGGGTGCTCAATGAAGACACCGGTTCATGATACCAGTTTATTACGAATAATTATATTACGTTATGTTTTAATGGTTTCTATATCTAGATAGAGTGGATAAGATATCAACCTATACTTATCGCAGAAAGATACTTATTTTAAAATTAAACCTAGACTCCGTTTGAATATTAACTGGTATAGCTGTATTTTAATCTTAGTAGTTTCTTTGTTAATATAATTATTATTGTAATATTTTTATGAATAATTGCTTTAGATAATCATTTTTGTATAGTAAGAAGTATTCGAAGATTTTTATTTTTGTGATTATGTATCTCGTATTCAATTTACGTTATATATTGGTTTATTTTGATTTTAAGAATAGTTTAAAGCTTTTCTTTTAACACGTTTTATCCAGATTTAAGCTATACGGTTCACATACCCTCAAAGGGGAAAATTCAGTCAGCCCAGATACCTAAACTCTGGTGAGACTCTATTCATGTTATCTAGCTCTAGGTGACTTGGTACGTCGGAGTATCTGCTAAAAATGTTCCTATTCATCTTTATATTGAGAGTAGTGTCTCTTTTTGCATGGTCTTTGGAATGACTCCAGTGGTAGAGAGAATAATTGGTATCGTCTGGGCACTTTCCATTCTCCATTATCTTTTTACTTATATTTCCAGATCACTGTACTTGGCGATCTTTTCGTTGTATTTAACACGCAGTTATCATTCTTAGGTATTGAAACATCTATTAGTGTTATTTGCCTAGAGAGTTTAATATTAAGTATAAGATCATGCCTATTAAGTGCCACTGGTTGGTCTGTGAACATAGTGCGGTCCCAGTATAGCTTGTAGTTGTCGTTTTCAAACATTCTGCCAGGGAAGTATTGATAATATAGGAGATGGTCGGTTTATGAGAGTCCCAATTTGTTGGATAATTCCTGGTGAAGAATCTTTTCTACTGAGTCACGGCGTTCTTTGTAGTCAGTTCCGACAAACGCCTGACAGCCCCCCGTAAGATGTTGGATGGTATCTTGAGTTTGACATCCATATCGGCATTTGTCGTTTTGGACCTAAGGGTCTTTAACAATATATTTCAGGTAACTTTTAGTTGAAATAACCTACTATAGAATGACAAGTAGGAAACCCTCCGTCTCAGGAAACATCTTTCCTGGTGTCAACCAATAGTTCGATGCTGTATTGTCGACATTTTTTTGGCTAATGTCGTTGAGATGTCGCCCATGCAAAGGTTTACTAAAGCAGGTGCGCATATTTCATGCTTAGTCAGGTGGTTTATGCGCATTTCTTGTTCCCTCTGTTTAATCAGCGTTGTGTCATCTACTACACAGATTGCTCGATGTGCCTGTCCATAAAAAAAGGTTCTTAAATTAGCAACCTGTTTATTCAGTTGTTCGCCTATATTTATGAGTCCTCTTCGCGCTTGATACCGCTGTTATGTTGTTGTCTTTACTGCACTGCGTGGAGGATGCCTTTGCGCTTTGTGAGAAGTGTTCCTACTTTTCGCTAAAGACTTTCTATATCCGTTTTTGGTCACTTTATAATACCAAATGAGTAGTTAAGCGTGGAGCACGCGTACGTATTTATTGCCTTAAACAGATTTTTAATATTAAGATATAACAGATTTAGCTGTCTAAACCTTCGCGCAAACTTAGAAGTTAGTTCGATTTTTATCTGTTTATGGTCAATTCTCCGCGATGACTTTACTCCGAGGTATTTGTACATATTCTTTTCACCCATTGCCTCGATGTTTTGGCTATGTTGCATATCGAAACCTTTGGGCTGAAACTTTTCTCTGACTGTATTTAGAACATGCCACTTGTCTACTCCATACTGATTTTATTTGAGAATTTGTCCACAGTTTTTAACATCTGATCCAGGTGGTTTCGAGTAGAAGCCCTTAATTTTAAATCATTCATATACAGCAGATAATTAAGCTTTGCCACAACAGTATTGTTTTGTTTTTATGATTAAACCTTAGTCAGTGAAGTAGCTGAGATAGTACGTTTATCGCTAGACAGAACCAAAGTAGACTTAAGTCCACTCGTTCACTTATCCAAGGTAAACAGATTTCAGCTGATAACAATTATGTAGAAAAAGTGCAGTAGCTCCTTTAATTCAAATAATTGATGATCTTCCAAATAAGATCCCAAATTACCATATTTATATCGACAATTTATTTATGAGTTTCAATTTGCTTACAGAATTATAACTAAGGGTATATGAATGTAATGGAACAATAAGACAAAATAGAGTTCCTAAGTGTTGCCCCTTACCGGACAACAAAGTAATGGCTACTAAACCTAGAGGTTCTGTTGATTATGTTATATCTAAAAATAATGGACTTATCTTGGTCAAGTGTATGGTTATTGCTATAGTTACTGCTGTATCAACTTGCTACGGCATCAGTCCTCAAAGTTTAGTCAAGATATACTTTAAGCAATAGAAGAAAATTATTCAAGTACAAAGGAGGCCTTTGATTAGCATTTCATTGCAAAATGTAATACATTCATGGGTGGCACGAATAGAATGGATGAAAATGTGGCACGATACAGAATTGGTATCAGTAGTAAAAAGTGGTATTGGTCTCTTTTTACTTGGCTTGTAAACGTATGCATCCATAACGCGTGGGTACTTTATAAGAAGTCCTCAAATGGAAGAAAGAAAACAGCTAATATAGTTCTGCGCCGAGAAATAGCACAGATATATATGCGGAAATATGGAGTTCTACCTAGTCATTCTGGTAAGCCTGCAGTAAGCAGGAATAGTCTGTCCATGAATAAAGTGTCCGACAATCTACGATATGACAAAATTGATCATATTATTATTAAAGTTTCTAATGGTAAAAGATGCAGGTGCGTTGGAAAAGGGTGTTCATCTGTGATACGTATACAGTATAAACAATGTGATTTAGGACTTTGCATTGAGTGTTTTGACATTTTTCATACACAGTAGTAAATACATAATGTATATATAGGTAAGCCCCCTGTGTGACCATATGGTCTCAGCGTTTTTTTCTTATGTTTATAAAAACGTATTAATAAAAACATATTTTAACGTTTATTTATATTCATTCCATTGTCATCTGTAGTTATATTTATGAAAAAATATATTTATCGACATTGTCGTAAAAAATGGGTTAATGTGTCCATGCAGTGTTAAGCTGTTTTGTTTATTTGTTGTCTGGATCATGTTGTAAGTATCTTGGAGTATTTAGAATTATTTCTTCAGCTTTTTTAATTACTTTTCGATTTCTCACTCATCGGATGTATTCCGTAATTTGTCCAATATCCCTAAATAATAATTTAGTTTTCCTTAGCATTGGTTTTTACTAGGGTGCAATTCTGTTTTCAGTCCTTCCGATATTAGTACCCCGTAGTGTTAAGATCTTAATGCCCATAATATCACCAATTACTAATGCTGCAAAGTAAATGAGCATAGAAAATATTGTTACGTATGGGCCTTTTACGATATTATTTAGCAGGACTTCAGTGTTCACAATTTGTAACAGCGCATCAAAATTCTTACATGAGTTTATTTTTGGTAGCGGTGGTCTGCTTAGTGGATTTGTCCTAATAAACTCGTGTACGTGCACGTACCATTTCACTTACTAGTCTCAGGCTATCGTGCAACTCGTTGTTGTTCTGCTGTATATTAACATGTTTCGTTTCTTGAATGAGATACTTAAAAATCTGCTCATTAGGAATTTCATTAGGGACTTGATGTACAACTAGCTCTTGTTATAAATCTCCATTTGGACTTCGCTTTTGTATGGTATTGCGTCTAGTCTCTGGAATAAGATTATTTTTTATAATAACCCGGTATTGATGTGCTATTCGTTGTTCAGATACTTGAATCTCTGACTACTCCCTACAAAATTTGGCATACAGATGTTGTCGATAGCCGACTATTTCTTAACTGAGATTCGTCACTTTGCAATAGAAGCGCAAAATGGTTTCGTATATAGACACAGTCCATTTCATGCACTGCTTCGGTCGTCCCGCTTGAGTGAGCGCCAGCTCTAATGTTCCAGCGCAGCACCTTCAGCAAGTGGAGCTCTTGTTGTTTGGCTTACTTGTGGTTGTTATTGTTGGGCTATAGCTGATTGTATAAATTAGTTCTTTTTAGTATTTTTTTATTTGCCCAGTATTTACGCATACGTTCTGCAAAACGATGTTTTCGTTTTTCTGACCATTATGGTCTGTATTGGTTATGTTTAGTTTACTCTGGCGTTATGTTCCATTTATCTACTTTTTCTCTAAAGGTCTTTGTCTATTGTGTCTGTCTGTTTTATATTTGAACTTTTGAGGTCTTTTCGAATTTCAAATAACCAGAGTGTTGGTTTTTTAAGTGAAATTATATAGATACTATAAAGTTAATTTTTTTATTAGACTAAACACTATTTTTAAGTTTTTTTATTATACTATATTATACGGATAGTCAATCAACGTTCCAATTAAGTAACTATTTTTTAGTTTCCTGTTCCATTGGATAGATCCTCAGGACTGAACGTTGACCTGCTGTGTAGTCGACTTTCTTATTATAAAGGCTGGAGTAGCGAGGAGCAATAATTTTAGAAAAAATTGACTTGCTGCAGTAGTCAAATCTTAAACCCTCTAATACAGTGATAATGAGATGCGAATTGACGGATGAAAAATAAAGTTGCGAAAAGTGAAAATAATAAACAAAAGAGGACATATTATTAAGAAATAAATGCATTTCACTTACCAAATTAAATTGCGTAGTTTAACCAACAGAGGCGGTGACACAAATGCTGCACCATATTTTACAGCAGGTGAAAACAAATCTTCACAACTCAATTTTTAACAGGAAATGAACAGAATAGCAAGAGTAGGCCTATGTAGAGGAAAATATCCAAATTACAAAATACAGTTGATTCTTGTATAGTCTAACATAGAATTCAACTAACGGAACAATCTCTTGACGCTTCTTTTTGATGGATTATCTTTAATATTTGCAAACAAAAAATTTACCGACAACTTTACCAAAACAGCATTTAGGTAAATAACCACAAAATGGAACAATAGGAATCAAATAGTTGCAGTTTTTTATAAAGGTTTTATTTGAGGTTTTTTTGAATTGCCGTAATAGTAGATTCCAGTAAGAACCTAAGAAAGTATCCATTGAATTTTGGAAGACAACGGTAGGGAAAATCTGTATTGAACATCTAACGTTACGGAGAAAGACACACTGGCATCTTTCAGCTGAGTAGGATACCAGACCAGAAGAGTCCAGGGTAGTGCTGGATTAACCGTGTTCTGGCTAAAACCTTAAACACCGTTCCAGAGTAGTGGTCTTGCCACTCAATGAACAACTAAAATTAAATAAAGTGATATAAGGTTGAATGCTCGAATAAATGAATTTTAATCAAATAAAAGGCAGATATCGAACAAGTTTATTTATTAAATCTTGCCCAAGTACTTTCGCTCCTAGAGCATCTTCAGGGGCGTTTCGTTAGATTTGGGCTATCCAACAATATATTGAGTATATATCCAACAATAACAACTAAAATTAAATAAAGTGATATAAGGTTGAATGCTCGAATAAATGAATTTTAATCAAATAAAAGGCAGATATCGAACAAGTTTATTTATTAAATCTTGCCCAAGTACTTTCGCTCCTAGAGCATCTTCAGGGGCGTTTCGTTAGATTTGGGCTATCCAACAATATATTGAGAATGTCATAGACATTAAAAATTATACATTAAGACAACACCCCACAAGGACCGTTTAATTTTTTTTTTTAAACGACGAAGCTACATGTTGGTTGGCATCAGGAGAGAGAATGATGCCAACTCCTAATTCCAACCAATATGTAGCTTCGTCGTTAAAAAAAAATTAAGTGTTTGTCCTTGTGTCGTATTGTGTTAATTTATAATTTTAAATGTTTATGACATTCTCAATATATTGTTGGATAGCCCAAATTTAACGAAATGCCCTTGAAGATGCTCTAGGAGCGAAAGTATTTGGGCAAGATTTCATAAATAAACTGTGGTCGATATCTGCCTTTTATTTGATTAAAAAATAAAATTTGTTTTTCCTGGAAACTACCTTGTTTTTTTTTTATTAATTTATTGAATTGCTGCAATATTATGATGTTAACAACTTGGACTCCCAATAATTGTTAGTGAAAAGTAGGGAGGTCGATATTTTAAAAAGGTTTTAATCCTTTGTGGGAGATATATTAATTTTATAAGTTACCTCACTACCACCTTACCATTATAGCCCAGTCTGGTTAAAAAAAAGGTGGAAAAATGTTTCGCAGATATCTGAAGCTTTTAAGACATAGGTGGGGGATACTAGATGATAAATAGATGAAAAGATACTCCTTGTTTTACCTTGCGTTTTTTTTAAGCAATAATTTATGGTCACAATTTGATTTTTTGTCTATAAATTTTTTCCCTTATATTTTAAATAAACAATATTTATGTCATTTTTTTATGTCAAGAATATCTTTATTTTCCCGTTTTTTTAATTAAAACTGATAAATAATTTACAGAGATATTTGCAAAAAAGCAGTTATTTGCACTAATTTATAAATTTTATTAATTTTTTTATTAACAAAATAAAATGGTATTAATACATTTAAACATCAAGGAATTACCATTCAGCAAATTTCATAGGATTCTTTAAGACTTAGACTATCTCACAAGTTAAATGCATATTGAGTTTTCATCGAAATTATTTACAAAATAAACGTTTGAAAAAGGGGTATGTTTTTTACTTATAAACAATTGTAATAACTTCTATATTTTTCAAGCTACAGACTTGTACGTACAACCATTGAATAGCTGGTAAAAAAGCTCATATTAAAAAATAAAAAACCTTCTATGACCAATAGGAACGAAGTTAGTGACTAGTTTAAAAAAAAAATCATATCTCCATTGGTTCTAAACATTAAGAAGTAAAATTTGCACAAATTTTAAATGAAAATCTAAACTTTATACTGAAACTTATAGCTATAAAATTTATCTAATTTTTCGAAACGACGGTATTTTCGAAAGATCGACATAAGAAAATGGAGAGGATATCTGTTTCAGCTCCGTTTTTTTTTCTGCATCGGAACTTCAAATTGCAACACGTAGGAAAAATTTACATTATCTCGGCTTCCTTTGCAGCTGCAAGCCTCTTTTTTTTATTCTGGGTTAGCTAGTCGAAATATGAATAACTACATAGTTTTCACTGGCCGGAAAATATGAGAAAACTCGGAAAAATTAGGTCCATTTGAAATTCACCCTAAATACTTACTTTTTTTTAATTTGCTCGAATAGTCTGTCGCAGTATTAATAATGATGACATAATTTTCACCTCCCATAAATCTCGGAAAATCCCGAAAAATCAACATATGTTTTTTCATTTTATATCAATGATGTAATAATACTTATATATTTTATAAATTAAATTTCAGGTAATTTTTTACACATTATATTATTATATTCCTTATATTAATTATAATTGTTTGTATTTTTATAATTGACAATATTGATTTTTATTCTATTTTTCTTACAAATATGATATACAATATTAATCTAATCTGCTTTGATAAAATAAGTCGATTTTTTCATCACTTGCCTTATTAAATTTTGCAATGTTTATTGAACTTTACTTTTTTTATTTTCTTTACACACATTGGATTAAAAGTTAAAATTTGGTTCATTTATTCGACTTCACTGTCAGGTCTGAACCTTTTTGTTGCAGGTTGTTTGTCTTTACTTATTAAGTCAGTCTTTCCATACATTAACACAATAATGGGCGATCTTAATGCCAAGCTGGGTCAAGGTAAGGTAGGAGAACAAGTAGGAAAATATGGGCTTGGAAACAGAAATGACAGAGGAGATCGATTGATTCAATTTTGCCAAAGTGAAGACTTCGTAATAACAAATATCTTTTTCAAATTATCTCCTCGACGGTTATATACATGGACATCTCCACAACATACCAAAGAAAAAATAGTGAGAAATCAAATAGACTACATTATGATAGCAAGGAGGTATCATAATGCTGTTAAATGTACTAAGACGTACCCAGGAGCTGATATAGGCTCAGATCATAACCCGGTAGTTACTGTGATAGAGGCGAGACCAAAAAAGACTAGAAGACCACACAGAAAGGCACTAGATTTAAATAAACTTAGAAACAAAAATATACGACAAGAAACAGGAGAAGAAATAAATGAAAACCTCCGTTCAGTGCAGCAACAAATTAACGATACAAACAACGTTAACCAAAAATTAAAGTACATAAATACAGCTATACAAACCGCAGAAAATAAACATCTTACAAAAACAACAACAAAGAATAGGGGGTGGATGACACAAGATATACTAGACTTGATGGAACAAAGAAGAAAGATAAAGAATTACCCAGACAAATACAAAGAAATCAATAAACACATAAAAAAGAGAATAAAAGAAGCCAAAGAGGAGTGGATTAAAGAACAATGCGAAGAAATGGAAAGGAGAAAAAGAACGATGCGTTCAATATGCACAAAAAAGTAAAAGAGATAACAGGAAGCATAAAGAAATGCTAAATAGGTAAACTTAAAGACAAAGATGGAAATCTTATTGTAGATCTAGAGAATAAAATAAAAAGATGGACAGAATACCTGAATGAATTATTTGAAGACGATAGAAACAACTTAGATAATCAGTGCAACTGGGCCAGACATATTGAAGGAAGAAGTAGAATACGCAATAAAAAACGCTAAAAATGGAAAAGCAAATGGACCTGATGAAATTTCTACAGAACTGTTGAAGCTTTTGAATGATAAATCCGTAACCATAATATTAAATTTTGCAGCGAGGAGCTAAAACAGTTTTCCCTCTACTTTCCTATGTCGATCTTTCGAAAGTAACTCCGTTTCGAAAGGTTTTAAGTTTCGAAAAATTTGATGAATTTTATAGCTATAAAATTCAATATTAAGTTTAGATTTTCATTCAAAATTTGTGCAAATTTTACTTCTTAATGTTTATAAACAATGGAGATATAATTGACAAAAATATTGTCACTAACTTCGTTCCTATTGTTCATAGAAGGTTTATTTTTTTTTTTTTAAATGTGAGTTTTTTTACCAGCTATCTAATGGTTGTACGTACAAGTCTGTAGCTTGAAAAATATAGAAGTTATTACAATTGTTTATAAGTAAAAAACATACTCCTTTTTCAAACGTTTATTTTGTAAATAATTTCGTTGAAAACTCAATACTTATTTAACTTCTGAGATAGTATAAGTATTAAAGAATCCTATGAAATTTGTTAAATGTATCTAGCATCATTCGTAGGGCAAGTTCAATGGTTTAAATAATTAGTCCCAGGGAAAAACAAATTGAATAACTTTTAAACTGTTCAACCGATCGGGGGAAAATTTCGCACAAATTTAAAGGACGGTAATTCCTCAATGTTGAAATGTATTAATAACATTTTATTTTGTTAATAACAAAATTAATTAAATTTATAAATTAGTGCAAAAAAACTGCTTTTTTTGCAAATATCTCCGTAAATTATTTATCAATTTTAAGTGAAAAAACGGAAAATAAAGATATTCTTGATATAAAAAAATGACATAAATATTGTTTATTTAAATTATAAGGGAAAAAACTTATAGATAAAAAATCAAATTCTGACCATAAATTATTATTTAAAAAAAACGCAAGGTAAAAATAGTAGTATCTTTTTATCTATTCGTCATCTAGTAACCCCCACCTATGTCTTAAAAGCTTCAGATATCTGCGAAACATTTTGCAGTGAAATCGATGAATTTTGTATAACCAGACTGGGCTATTAGTTTTATGAATTGCCTATAATACTTTTTACACCTTAAAAAATTTTTTTGTAATAAAAATTGAAAATAATACACGCAAACTTTGTATATTTTATCAGTAAGGCGTAATTATACTTTAATGGCTCTTTTGTATTGATTGGCACAATTATTAGTATCCATGGTAAGACTCTACGTAGCATAATAAAGCCACAGATGACTATCTTCAGAAACAGAAATGCAGAAATAACTCACACGTCCCCAGAAGATGCCAAAATACTATGACCAGATAATATTACAAACAGGACACTAAATATTCTACACAGAAAAGCGATTGTATATAACATAAATTATAAATGCAATGCTCAGACTGAGAAGATTTAGAAATATATAGAAGATAACTCAAGTAATCATGTTGTCTAACGGAGGAAAAACGGCACCTTCCCTCAAAACTATAAATCCATTAGCTTATCGTCATCGATAAACAAGTTTTCTGAGAAGGCATTATTAGCCTGGCTAAAGGAACAGACTGAAAAAATAAACAATATACCAAAAGCACAATTTGGATTTAGATCAGAATACGCATGCGAACTGAAAGTACCACTGTTGACAGAAAACAGGACAGAGCGATTCAATAAGAACAAATATACCAATACTGCATTCATAGTAATATCTTAATCAATTATTCAGCAGGGTCTGGCACGAAGGGCTCATACACAAAATCAGCCTATTTGTGTACAGTAAGGTCATGACATGCCTTTTTTCCTCATACTTGGCCAACAGAATGTTTAGGATTCCGATAGGACAAGTCCTGTCTGAGAACGGAGCATTGGAGACTGGAGTACCATAGGGAGCGGTATTGATAACTCTTCGTGTATACGACACTGAGGAACACCAACTTTACCACAAATTATCCTGTCTTTATGCTGACGATATGTTGCTGACGCTATGCTGACTATACACTGACGATGTATTTTCCTATGGTGGTTACGTATACTTCTATTCTTATTTTTGTATTAGCATCACCTAAGACTATTTTTTATTATTTTCCCCTTATTCTTAGTACGCATATTCTCTCTAAAATTGGTTTGAAGTCAACAACTAAATATTTTAGCTCTCTATTTTTCAGACAGCCTGTGCCTAACAATCTATTTTCTCCTTTGCTATTGAAAAATGAACAGTTATTTATTTCCATTGAGCATTTTTGCGCTAGTTGTTTCTTGTAGTGCTACTATTTCGAATTTATATTTTTTGCATTCGTCGACTAGGTGTTTTAATTGTCCATTATAGGTGTCTTACATTCCACGTCTCTACTAATATATATATATAGTCATTTATTGCTTTGTTTTTATTAATAATCTGTACATTTTGTCCACCACATGTACCTTTACTTTTTTTAATTTTAAGATACATAACAGGAACAAAAAAGAAAGAGAATTTTAACGCTGCCCTTAAATTAAGCGGCTTTACGCCAGCAAAGGCCTTTTAGATGACTCATTTGCCAGGGTATCCAAGATAGAAACTACTAAATGTACTCAAGTTTATGTTATGCGTCTGTGATGAGATCTGATCCGTTCAATTTTTGGTCTGTCACTGGGAGCATGGATTTACTAAATTTGTTTGTTAGTGGGTTCGTAGCCTACACAGTTTTACCAAGCCAACTGTTTTACCATGACAAATAAACGACAGCATTTAACTGGAAAATAAACTTTTTGTTCACTTTAGTGATAATATTTTACACTAACTTATTTATTTAAAACCGTTATCTTTAACAGCAACCAGTTTAAAAATACCAGCAATCCACTAAATAGTCTATTTCTTATAAATATTTTATCTATTGTGTGTTTGTTGACTTTCCGATAAAAGGTTAATTTTAGTTTAGTAACAAGTGGCAATTAAGTAATTAGAAAGTTTCCCTTGGTCTAGACTTGAAATCCAGTCTTAAAATTTCTTTTGTGTATCTAGTTGGTTGATTTTTACCTGTTTAAAATACCTACACAAAAAAAGCTAAAATTGATGTTATCATTCAAACTTTTGTTTTACAGTGAATAGTATTTGTTTCTGTAGAAATTTGATTTTAAAATTTAGAAAGCCAGATAGCCTCCAGGTTTCTTTTTTTTTAAGTTAACTGTATAGTAGTTTACAGAATACATCGCCAAATTTATTTTTAAAATACAAATTACCGAGCTTGCATTACACAGTTTGCTTGTTGATTACTGCGCACCATATAATTATGTCTCCAATATATGTTATAATAATGGATGAAATAATTAAGAATGTATAAAAATTGTAAAAATATAAAGAAAACGAGAATAAGATAATAATTTTTTACTACTTGATACTTTTGGGAATGCAACCAAAGCATCTGTTACTTAGATATATAAAACAGAGGCGTTAGTATCATAGGATATAAGGGCAAAACTCAGTGGAAATAAATAACTATTTATTTTACAATAGCAAAGGGGAAAATACATTGTTAGGCACAGGCTTTGTGAAAAATAAAAAGCTGAAAGATCTAATTGTTGACTTCAAACCAATTTAAGGTAGAATATGTATACTAAAAATAAGGATAAAATAATAAAAATTAGTACTAGGTGATGCTAATATAAAAATAAGAAAACTTCCGTAACCACCGTAGGAAAATATATCGTCAGCATAGCGTCAGCAAAATAAAATATCGTCAGCGTAGAGACAGGATAATTTGTGGTAAAGTTGGTGTTCCACATTGTGGTATACAGAAAGACTTATCAATTTACATTAAAAATACCGCTCCCTATGGTTCTTCAGTCCCCAATGCTTCGTTCTTAATGACAGGACTTATCCTATTTGAGGAAGCAGTCGTTAGGAATCGGAATCCTAAACATTCTGTTGGCCAAGTATGAGGAGAAAAGGCACGTCATGGCCTTACTGTACACAAATAGGCTGGTTTTGTGTTTAAGCCCTTCGAGCCACACTCTGTTGAAAAATTTATTGACATATATGAGTGCAGTATTGGTATATATACAATCGCTTTTCTATGCAGATTATTTAGTGTCCTGTTTGTAATATCTAATACTGAGAGCCTCGAATGAGGAACAAATTCCGGAAAAGTGGTGTATTAAGATCGTTTGCCCGCTACAAAAAAAGGGTAATCAATTGGAATATAGAAACTATAGGGGAATAACCCTCCTTAATATAGCATACAAAATATTTTCGAGTATTTTATATGGTCGCCTGAGTGCATATTCAGAGGAGCTTCTTGGCGAATATCAAAGTGGTTTTAGGCCTGGTCAATCAACAACAGACCAGATCTTTGTGCTATGGCAAATACTGGAAAAACCAGTGAATTCAATATCGACACATACCATCTTTTCGTAGATTTTAAATTGGCCTATGATAGTGTCCTAAGAAATAAATTGTATGAAGCCATGGATGAATTCCACATCCCCGATAAACAGATAAGATTGGTTAAGGCTACAATGCGTAAAGTTGTTTGCAAAGTCGAAATACAAGGCGAACAATCACAGGCATTTACAACGCGTGTTGGGCTGCGACAGGGAGATGCGCTGTCGTGTCTACTTTTCAATATAGCTATGGAAAAGGCGGTGAGGGATGCCCAAATAGACAACAGAGGAAAAGTTTTTAATAAATCATCACAAATTTTGGCATATGCAGATGATGTTGACCTAGTTGCCCGCACAACACGCAAGCTAGAAAAAATGTATACCACCTTGTCAAATGTCTCAAAAATATGGGTCTGCAAGTAAATGAGGAGAAAACTAAGATAATGGCATTAACACTCAACAATAGAGTAAGAAACATCGGCCACCAATTCACTGTTGATAACTCTACCTTTGAAGCGGTAAACAAATTCACATACTTAGTCTTCCTGATCACCAACGTCATGATGGAAGAGATCAAGCGAAGAATAATCCTAGCAAACAAATGCTATTTTGGACTGAGTAGACATATGATAAGCAGAAACTTAAGCCAAAAAACAAAAATTACCATATACAAAACCCTTATACAACCAGTGTTGACATATGGGTCGAAGACATGGACCATTTTCAAGGTAGACGAAAACCTCCTGCTTATATTTGAACGAAGGATCCTGAGAAGAATATTCGGTGGCATCTGGCATTTCGGCGAAAATGGTGTTTGGAGAAGGAGGTACAACTACGAGATATATGACAGATATAAACATAAATTTGGTGGTAAAGACGTAGTATCCCTTATAAAACTAGTAAGACTAAGATGGGCAGGACATCTGGCAAGATCACAGCAGAACAACCCTCCTAGAAGAATCCTTATGTCACAACCTGTGAAAAGTAGAAGTAGAGGTAGGCCAAAACTCAGATGAAGGGATGGTGTAGATGAGGATGGTAGAAAAATAGGCGTAGCAAACTGGCAACAGTTGGCAATGGATAGAATTGACTGGCGTAATAGACTTGAGAAGGTCGAGGCTCTTGTATAGGGCTGTAGCACCAATGATGATGATGCTGTTTGTAATATCATCTGGTGATAGTATTTTGGCATATTCTGGGGACGTGTGAGTTACTTCTGCATTTTCTGGTTCTGTAGATAGTCGTCTGTGGCTTTATTATGCTACGTACAGTCTTACCATGAATACTAGTAATTGTGCCAATCAATACAAAACAGCCATCGAAGTATAATTAAAATGATCCGCCTTACTGATAAATTATACAAAGTTTGCGTGGATTATTTTCAATTTTTATTACAGTAAAACTTTTTTAAGGTGTTAAAAAATACTATAGCCAATTGTAAAAGTTTAGGGCGGCAGTAAAGGGTAAAAGTAACTCATAAAATTAATAAATATCCCACAAAGGATTAAAACCTTTTTAAAAGACCGACCTCCCTATTTTTCCCTAACAATTATTGTGAGTTCAAGTTGCATACATCATAATATTGCAGCAATTCAATAAATTAATAAAAAAAAAGAAGGTACCTTCTAATCTCTTTGAAATACCGTATCCGAAGGTATACCATAAAATAGCTTAGAGTTTTTAAATAAATATGTGCTTAGTTTATTCTTACTTTAAATAGGAATTAACCTAACACCTGTAGACCACCAACATTTTGCTTTTTTTAATAAAACAATTTATTTGTGACCAACAAAAAAATATTTTTTTATAAACTATCAAGATACAGCCAAAAACAGCCATTGAAGTATAATTAAAATGATCCGCCTTACTGATAAATTATACAAAGTTTGCGTGTATTATTTCCAATTTTTATTACAGTAAAACTTTTTTAAGGTGTTAAAAAATACTATAGCCAATTGTAAAAGTTTAGGGCGGTAGTAAAGGGTAAAAGTAACTCATAATCAACGGACTGAAAAAATATCATTTGCTTTTAAATAAAAAATATAATATATTAAACTTTCATCAGAATTGGTAGGTTAGTCACACAAGACGGAATTGGAAACAACTATAACAGAACCTAATGTGTTTACAATTTTCTTCAAATAAGATAGGTACTGTTAAAACCTGTTAAAGTACCGTAATTGGCCTTAACTATTTTTGAAAGTTCCAAAATCTAAGTATATCTCGAACAATATGCATAATGAATATAAAAACTAACTACTTTAGATTCGATAATTCCAGTAATTTTCGTGGTAAAGCAGTAACTGAATTACTTTACAGTCATACACGACTTTTAAAGTTAACAATAAAATTGTGAAATGTATGCTTAGCTAGATTTAAAAAAAGTTAATATACCTACAATAAATAAATTAGTAAATTATAACATTATAAAAGGGATACGGTCAACTCCAAATAAAAAACATTGGAATAGTCAAACAAGCATGTAACTGTCTTCTTTATGAATTTGGACATAAATACAAAGTGTGAAAATCTAATTGTAATATTTTATTCAAAATGGAGTGATACAATATTAGTTAAAAACTCACTCCAAAGGAGGAAAATCAAAATAATTAAGTATTTAATATTATGTGCCCGAAAAATTGACACAGTAATATCTCTCTGATAATATTATATAAATAGTCACCTACTTTATATACTGGAACAACTTTTGCATTTTTAGGGCAGTGGGAACACTTCCTGTAGTGATTGTTAAATTTACTAAAGTACTTAAAACAATTAATGTCTCAGTCTTGAATTCTTCATTAGTATGAACTGATAACTTGTCTAGTCCACACGAAGTTTTACCCTTGAATTTATTTATTTATTTAATTTAACGGGCTTGTGACAGCTTTGCCATTAGCACCAGGTATAGTGAATTAGTGAATAAAATTATGTATTAGATACAATTACACATTAAATACAATAGTTATATTTTATTTAGCAAGTTATCTAGTTTTAGGAACTGGATTCCTGTGATGACTTGGCTCTGGTTCAATACTATATCTGTGATGTCGCCCTTCATTCCCAGTTCTTGACGTCTTTTAGTATATTGAGGGTAGTCTACAAGAATGTATAGAATACTTCATGGGAATTGTCAATAGTGGCAGATTGGATGAAGTAAAGAATCCTTTAGGTGACCATGTGTAAGACTGGTATGAGCGATACGCAATCGTCTAGCAAAAACCATCTTATTTCTAGGTATACCAGGGATAACCAATCGCTGAATCGTCTGATCTATTTAATGTATTAATGTAGTGGATTGGTTTCAATGATTCTGCCAGTAATTTCGTATGAGTTTCTTTATACTTAAAAACATAAGGGTAAGAAGAACGAAAATCGCAAGATGAAAAAGCCAAATACGGAAACACATCCCCGGGTGGAAATCCACACCTCTAATAGAGGGAGCCCCATCGGATACGGGGGGGGGGCAATGTTGCGTAGAGTTCGGAAGACCCAGTCTTATCAAAGCTCAACCAAAAATCGAAACGAAGAAAAGATAGAACATTCATATGTGCAACATGGAATATACAAGGATGGAACAAAAAGGCGACGGAAGTGATCAAAGAGTTTAATGAAAGCAACATCGACATACTAGTAACAACAGAAACCAAAAAGAAAGGAAATGGAACGGAAACAATAGAAGACCATATCCACTGCTGGAGCGGAGTTAATAAAGAATGTAGAGCAAAGGCAGGAGTGGGAATACTAATCAAAAATAAGTGGAAGAACAGGGTTAGAACATGGGAACCAATCAACGAGAGAATAATTAAAATGCATATAGACATATACGGTAAAGAGATAGTGATACTCGGAGTATATGCACCAACAGACGATTCTCCGAGAGTAGAAAAAGAACATTTCACGGAACAACTCCAAAATCAAATAGAGCTAATTAAAAAGAATGTGGAGATAATTATAACAGGAGACCTTAACGGCAGAACTGGAAGAAAAGAAAACGATAAAGTAGTGGGGAGATTTGGAGAGGATGAAAAAAACGATAACGGAGAACGTCTGATTGAATTATACGAACTAAACAACCTAAAAATCACCAACGGATTTATCAGAGATAAAAATATTTATAAATATACATGGACGCAAGAAACACGAAAGCTGAAATCGATAATAGACTACATAATAATCAAACAAGATACCACAATAAAGATCAAAGATGTGCGAGTCAAAAGAGGAGCAGAATGTGGAACGGACCATAGACTACTGACAGCAAAAATGAGCATTAATTGGAAACGTAACAAGACCCCCTCCACAGAAGAACCGTTGAACACTATAAGAGAAAAACAATACAATATAGAACTACTCCAAGAACAATCAATAAGAGAACTATACCAACAACGTCTAGACCAAAAATTAATAGAATTCAGATACGGCAACATCGAAGAAATATACGAGCATATAAAGGCGAGTATAAAGCAAGCAGCATTCGAAGCCCTTGGGGAAAAAGAACATATAACAAATAAACAGCACTATTATGAAATAAATGAACCAACAAAAAGAATAATTCAAGAAAAAAAGCAACTATACAGAAAATGGCTGACTACAAACAACGATGAAGTTTATAAAGAATATAGAGAAAAAGATAGAGAAGTGAAAAAACAAATAACACAGCAAAAGAATGAAGAGTGGGAAAGAATCTGCTTAAATATTGAAACATATATAGGAGGTACAAGAACTTCGGAGTCATGGAAAGTACTGAGAGGATTGAAACAAAACTCAAAAGAAAAAATTAAATTGGGAAATATACAGGACAAAGAATGGAAGGACTACTACAAGGAACTATTAACAAAACAAAGACCACAATTCATTGGAAAAGAAAACAGGCGAAGACGAAGCAGATTCCCACAACAAGAAATAGAAATAACAGATAGGGAAATGAGAACGGCCATAAAAGCAATCAAAAATAAGAAAGCACCGGGACCTGGAGGCATCTCACCTGAGCTTATAAAATACGGATCAAAAAAATTACACCGGATGATACAATGGATATTTCAGAAAGCCATAAATGGAGAACAGCTCCCAAATGAATGGACGGCGGCATATATGACATCTATATTTAAGAAAGGAGATAGAAAACGATGCGAAAACTACAGAGGAATAAGCGTAATATCATCAATAGGAAGATTATATGGGAAGATACTGCGAGAAAAGATAGAGCAAGCGATAAAAGGCAAAATCGGAGAGGATCAGGCAGGCTTCACGGCAGGAAGATCATGCATAGACCACATATACACACTGAAACAACTGTTGAAAAAGAAAAAAGCAAAAAATAGAGATATACACTTGGCATTTGTGGACCTGAGAAAGGCGTATGACTCTGTACCAAGGTCAGAACTATGGGAGGCAATGTACAAATTAGAAATACAGACGGAACTCATAGAAGCTACAAAAGCTCTGTATAAAGAAAATAAAGTGTCCATTAAAATGGGAACAAGAATCATAGGAGACTTCACCACAACAAAAGAGCTCCTGCAGGGTTGTTCCACATCTCCAACCCTATTCAAAATATACTTAGAGAAAGCCTTGACTACATGGAAAAGAAAATGCGAAGGCATGGGAGTACCGGTACGGAACGAATACCTATATACATTAAGTTTTGCAGACGATCAAGTAGTGATTGCACAAGACCAAGACGACCTCAGCTACATGATGAAGAAACTACAAGAAGAATATACCAAGGCTGGCCTAGATATTAACCTCGCGAAAACAGAGTACCTATCTACAAGTGAAGAAGACATATGAGATCTACAGATTGATGACAACGTAACAATCAAAGGAAAGGATAAATTCAAATACCTGGGGTTTATAATCACGAAAAAGGCAACAACAGAGGAAGAAATTACACAAAGATTAGGACAAACAAGAACAGCAATCCGACAACTTAACTCAGTATGGTGGGATAGACACCTAAATATGAAGGCAAAAACGCAGATTTATAAAACATTAGTGCGAAGTATTATGACATATGGGGCTGAAAATTGGATCATAAACAAGAAAAACAGCAGTAAGATAGTAGCAACAGAGATGGAATGCCTGCGAAGATGCTGCAGAGTAACAAGAATGGATAGGAGAAGTAATGACGAAATAAAGCAAAGAACATCAATAGAAACAGACATACTAACATATATAGAACAAAAAAGACTAAAGTGGTATGGACATGTAAGAAGAACTAGCGACAGCAGATGGATAAAGAGAATAACCGAATGGAGCCCCATAGGAAGGAGGAAAAGAGGACGACCCCGAAAATCCTGGAGGAACGAAGTAGACGACGCCATGAGTAAGAGAGGACTAAACGATGGAGAATGGAACAACAGAGAGAGATGGAAACGGTTGAGCGAGGGAAGGCAGTGAATACTGTAGAATCCCTAAATATATATATAAATATTCTTTATACTTGTTTTTAGGTCACTAGCGATTTGTATATTACCTGGTGTACTATTGGATACAGCAGCTTCTTTGACAAAGCGATCGGCGTTGTGGTTACCAATTATAATGATGTGGGAGGGAATCCTAATGATAGTGATATGACTGTTGTGGAAGATTTTGGTATGTGCCATGGTTATTTTCTACAAGAGGGTGATTATTGAATAGAATATTGATGGGCTGGATAGAGGCGAGTGAGTTTGTACGGATGGCAATATAAAGCATACAGTTTACCAGTGTGAACGCAGCAGGAATTTTTTATGATCTAACGAGAGCTTTTGTAGTGATAAGAGCACAACTTAACCCCGTTTCGCTATTCGATGCATCAGTGTAGAGGACCCGATTGAATTGCTTAAAATTAAGAATTTCTAGAAAGGATTTCCTAGTGAAATCTCGGCTGGTTTCAGCCTTACTGAACTTTGTGAGGGAAACAGTAAATTTCTGTAGAGTTTTAGTCCACGGTGAATTCTGTGGAATCAGGAGAGGATTAGTTTAGGTTAGGTTAGGTTAGGTTCGAAGTAGGAGGGGATATAGAAGATCGTTTTAAATTTAACCGGGTACTTTGAATTAGAAAAAAGAATGGAAAAGCGTTGGAACCGTTGTCATCTAATCAAGAGATACAAAAAGGACAATTTTCAAATGTGCAGTCTTATAAATCTTGAATGATGACAAGCATATATATTATTACTATTATTAATTATTTGACAAGTTTATTACAGTTTATTATTATTAAAAAAAAGATATAATTAGAAAATATTCATTTTTGCTGTTTTTTTCAATTGCAATTAAAAATGTTATAATATTTTAACTTTGTTTTAGATGGTAGCAGCCGCAAACGCAAGTTAACCAAATGAAGACCAAGAACATATAAAATGACAAAAATGACGAAAAATTGGATCCAGAATGCACAACACAGAGCATTCTGGATACAAACAGGGAAAGCCTAAATCCTGCAGTAAACACTTAAAACATGCTGATATATGTATGCATGTAAATATTTTGTGCACAAAAGGGTTATGTACCTAAGTTCTGTACTTTATACCCATATTGATTATATTAACTTATTTATTTCTTTATGCAATCGTGTTCTTTCATATTTTAATTATCCCCCTGCTAATTCATCTTTATTGCAGTGTTTTAGTTTCAGAGGTTTTTTATTTCTTTTTGTACTACTTCCTTTGCGCAACTTTATATTTCGGCGTCATGCTGTACTTTAGATCGTTTTTTTTTGTTACAGTGTGTTTCTTCTCTCGTCTGTAACATTTTTTTAATATTCCATAATCTGTTGATCTATTTATTTGCATATTCAGTTTCTCTTTTTGGTTGCTTTGACTTTTGTATAAATTTTTTTTATTTTATATTTTTCCTGTATCTTTGAGTATTCTTCTGCTTGCCAAGATGGATTGCCTGGGTTTTTTTAATTTCTAATTTAACGGCGCTCGTGTAAACCGCTAATGTATTGCCAGAATAAAGATATTGCAGTACGATAGATTATAACAACAAAGAGGTGCTAAAAAAAATTTTTTTATATAATATTTTACAAATATATATACTGTTTCTCTTTCCCAACCGCAAAACTCTATTTTGTGCAAAACATGTTTCGCTACGCTATTTACCAAATGTTCTAAGTCACTTTTGGCTATGATCTTGCCGCAAAGCATTTACTAAATATTAAAGTGCAATTCCCAGTATTATATAACGAGGGTCGTTAAAGAGTTCGACGAAGCAATCGGTAACCGGAGGTAATAAAATAACTTTTGCCAAACTAAGATCCCAACATAACTTTGCATAATTTTCAGGTTTAATTGCCACCATCAGTACTTGTAATAAAAGAAATGCCGCAGTCTTTTTGTATTTTTGGATAATTTTGTTATCATTTTTACAGTATTTTATTAGGCCGGTTTCAAAGAAGAACCCGACTATCCTTTTTTTATTATTTTATGAGATTATGACAGTCAATATACCTAAGAATTGTACTTACATAAGTATTGTACTTACTACGGTTCATGCAATCTAGACAGGTAAAGAGATTACCGAAAATATTCATTGCAATAAAATTGTAAAAATATAAAAATGAATTCAAATGAAAGTTAAATTGAAAGAATTTTTATGGTTTAGTTTCTATAAAGTGGTTAAAACAACTTTAAAGAAATCACACAGCTTGCCCACATATTTTTAAATAATTTTTGGTATTTTGCAATATTACCTTTTAAACAGGTTTTAGTGGTTTATGACTAAGAATAGAGACATTTTTTAAAGGATTTTTAATCTTTGGCGTGAGTACTTTGTTATATAATTTATTCAAAAATTTTAAGACTCACGTTTACCCTTTTCAAAAAGTCCTATATACACTTACTATTCCGTGTGCTTTTTTCACAGCATCTGTAACACTAAAGCGTTTTAATCGCAAATATTAATATGAGTAGAATTCTAAACAACAATATGTTTATATTATGTGAAATATTTGAGTATTTATGTATGTTAATAATTGTAGATCTAATTAATTAGGGTGAATAGATACACGGCGTTTTCTAATAAACAACACACTACTTCAAAAAATAATAAATTAAAATAGATAATATTGTTCACATAATATTTTGCAGGTACTTCTCTTCCCCAACCACCAAACAACATTTATGGTACTAATTATTTCATGTGAAATTATAATAGATTCTGTGTATAAAAGGTAAAGTTGCCCAAACTTGTCATTTTAAGGCTTATTCGAAATATTCGCATTTAAACATTCCAATATATATTATATTTCTCCTTCCTATTACGTCTTTCGGCAGATTTACACTCACAATTATTCTGTTTTAATCTTCGAATTTAAATTAAAAAAAATGCCTACAAGTAATCTGTGCTTATGCAATAGTAAATGCGCCTGGATCTTGTTGATCAATGCTTCACGAGTTACATGTTTCTCTAAAAAGTTATATTTTTGAATATGTTAAGTCCTGCTCGTAATTCTCAACAGAAAGTTAATTAACTTACTATCCTGGTACATATTGTAGCGTTTTAAATAAAACGAGCGGTTCGAATTTATATACATATATTTATTTATAAGTTTACAGTTCGGTACTCTCTTATCAACTAAACTAACTCCTAACAACGTTACATATATATAATAAAGTTACTTTTCGAGAACATTCTGGCGTTGTCCCACCTCTAATTGTCTCCCGTCCGAAGGACGGGCGCTATTGACATGCCGACTCTAGCGTTTTCTAGATTCGTCCTTCTAAGAATTATGACGTATCGGAGATGGGCTATTTCGTTACACTGCTCCCCTCTTAAATCTGATCGTCCCGATCAGCAACTCTATATGTAGGCACAGGATGGCGGAATCTACAGGACTCTCCAGCTCTGCATGAACCCTTTAGAAAGAAATAACAGTCTACTGACTTTGAAGGATACGATCTCATCGGGTTAATACAACACACAGTAATTCGTACGCCGGTTTCTCGGAAGATCACTTCAAGCATGCTTCTGACAATCTTCCAGTCCAGATTATCTAGTGCATGGCCTATCTTGGGTAAGGCCAAATTCTTGATGTCGTAATTGCACACAATTCTCTTCAAATTAGTTAGAGCACGCCATATATCCTCGTAGCTCGCCCTGTCTTTATACGACTTCCTGGTCACCATATACAGCAAAGATCGAGAACCATCTTCTAATCTCAGTACTCTTCCAACTTTAGGCTGCTGGTTTTTTAACTCGTCCAAACGACCGAATTTCTTATAAAATACGGATGAGATTCCTTTAGTCATCTCAAGATCTTGGGCAACACAGTGGGCTAGAGAGACGTTATGCGGAACACTAAAAAGATCCTGCTGAACTTCTGTGGTCACGCCGAATCTAGCACTCTTTCTCTCTGCGTAATTTGACATAAATTCATTAAAGCTTGGTCGCCGGTCATCTTTGATCTCATGTTGAAGGGTTCGTGCTTCTTCTGTTTCATTTAAGCCAGCATATGGTGCAAGACGATTTATGTGAACTACTTTTGGTTTACCTTTCGGCAACTTCTTAATTCGGTATATTACGTCATTTATTTTCTTTTTAATTTCATATGGACCTTCCCATTGTCTTTGCAGTTTGGGAGACAAGCCTCGACGACGTTGTGGATTATAAAGCCAAACAAGATCACCTACTTCATAGCTTTCACTCTTGCATCGAGAATCATATTGATCTTTCATTCTGTCACTGGCTATCTGGATGTGTTGTCGGGCAAGTTCATGAATGTTGTTCATTCTTAACTTCAGGCGGTCGACATAATCTTCGCTTGCAACATGTTCTTCGGAAGGTCTGCAGCCAAACTCTAGGTCGCAGGGCAAACGAACTTCACGACCTAACATCAGGCAGGTTGGAGTATGGCCTGTAGTTTCATTCACGGCCGAGCGGTAGGCCATTAGGAATAAATGAATATGCTGGTCCCAATCTCTTTGATGTTCTGATACAACCTTGGATAGGTGTTTACCCATTGTTCGGTTCATTCTCTCGACCATTCCATCTGATTGAGGATGCAGGGGTGTCGTTCTGGTCTTATTGACACCAATCAATTTACAAACGTTTTGGAAAAGGGTTGACTCGAAGTTTCGCCCTTGGTCGGAGTGGATCTCCAAAGGAACACCAAATCGGCTGAAGAATTCTTTAACAAGTACCTCTGCAACGGTAGCAGCTTCTTGATTTGGTATCGCATAGGCCTCAGTCCATTTCGTAAAATAATCCATGGCTACCAGGATATATTTATTTCCATCATTTGTCTCTGGAAGTGGACCTGCAATGTCGATTGCTACTCTTTCCATAGGACTACCAACATTGTACTGTCTCATGGGTGCCCTCTTTTTACCAGCTGGACCATTACTGGTTGCACACAGTTCACATTTCCGGCACCATCTTCTTACATCATCTTTACAGTTCACCCAATAGAACCGTTCTCGAACCTTTTGCAGAGTCTTCGTGATACCAAAGTGTCCACCTGATGCACCGTCATGCAACTGACGCAATACTTCTGACACTTTACTTTTAGGTACAATCAACTGAAGCTTAGTTTCTGTACCATCATCGTTCTCAAAGGTTCTATACAGAAGATCATCTTTCAGCACTAGACAATTCCATTGGCTCCAGTAACATTTGACTTCTGGACTACATGCACTAATGTCTTGCCAAGAAGGTCTTTCACTTCGACGCATCCAATCCAATACTCTTTTTATACATGGATCATCTGCTTGAGCGTCTTGTAGCTGTTGAGGCTGCCATTGATCATTAATGACGGTGGTTCGTCTCACGGGGCAAAGTCGTTCTTCTAATTTAAGACAGTGATTACAATTTGCACTGCACGGCCGTCTCGAAAGGGCATCAGCATTTGAATGAACTCTGCCAGCCCTGTGTTCGATCTCGTAATCATATTCTTGTAATCGTTCTAACCATCTTGCCATCTGGCCCTCTGGATTACGAAATTGTAGGAGCCATTTTAGAGCAGCGTGATCCGTGCGAAGAAGAAACTTTCTGCCATACAAGTATTTATGGAAATGCTCACAAGCCTTCACTACGCCTAGCAATTCTCTCCTGGTAACGCAATAGTTTCTTTCTGGTTTTGACAAGACTTTGCTAAAGTAAGCGATGACTTTCTCCTGTCCATCTTGGATTTGTGAGAGAACAGCTCCTATTGCACTGTTGCTTGCATCGGTGTCCAACACAAATTTTCCTGCCTGTCTAGGGTAGCTTAAAATCGGTGCGCTGGTTAGAGCCATTTGTAAGTTTTCGAAAGCTCTTTGACACTCTTCGCTCCATGTATATTCTTTGCCTTCTTCTGTCAACTTTGTTAATGGCTTGGAGATGTTGGCAAATCCTTTAACAAAACGTCGGTAATATGTACATAGGCCAAGAAAACTTCTAATTTCGTGTTTATCTCTTGGTACAGGCCAATCCTTAATTGCTGAAAGTTTTTCAGGATCAGCTGTTACACCATTACTTGCTACAATATGTCCCAAGTACTTCACTTCTCGTCGAAACAAGTGACATTTCTTTGGACTTAACTTTAAATTCGCTGCCCTCAATCGTTGAAAGACTTCTGTCAGATTATTGGCATGTTCATCGAAGGATCTTCCAACCACAATTACATCATCCAAATAAACCAGGCATGTTTTCCATGTTAGACCTCTTAAAACTGCCTCCATTAATCTTTCAAATGTGGCCGGGGCATTACATAAACCAAAGGGCATAACTGTAAACTGCCAAAGCCCTGATCCTATCGAGAATGCGGTTTTTTCACGATCAGCTGGCTCCATGTCTACTTGCCAATATCCACTTTTCAGATCGAGTGTGGAGAACCAACGAGAACCAGAAAGTGTATCCAAAGTATCGTCTATTCGGGGCAAAGGATAACTATCTTTTTTAGTTACTGCATTGAGCTGTCGGTAGTCAATACAAAAACGTGTTGAACCATCTTTTTTCTTTACTAGGACTACTGGTGATGTCCATGGACTGTTTGATGGTTCAATTACCCCTTGTTTGTTCATATCTTTGATGATGTCTTCGGCTTCATCTCTTTTCGAAAATGGAAGTCGTCTAGGTTGTTGTCTGATTGGCTGAGCGTCTCCGGTATTAATTTTATGCTTTACTATGCTTGTTTTGCCATTATCCTTCTTATCCATGGCAAAAACATCTTGAAATTCTATCAGCATAGACTTCACTTTTTTAGTTCGTTCATCATCAAGATCTTGGCACGTTTTAATCATCGTCTCAACAAACTCCTTTGGATACTTAGATTTCGACGGTTTCTCATTAGTGTTCATGGAACAAATCGAAGCCACGGGAACACACTGTCCGATCAAAGTTCTTTTACTTAACTTAATAGTAGTTCCCTTTAAATTCATAACTCTTACAGGAACGACATCTCGAATTCTCACCAAAGCTTTTGCCGTTAGGAACTCGGCATTATTCACATCTTCGACCATCCTTAAACTTCCCTCTCGGCAGTAACCATCAGGTCTGGTCATCAAAATTTTCTCACTATTACCGGGTATTGTAACGTCACACGTAGTTATTAAGCTGATAACATCTTCTTTGTCTTCATGAAACGGCAACTCTTCACCACTGATCTCGAGAACTCCATCTTTGACATTCAATACAGCCCCAACTTTCCTTAGTAAATCCATCCCCAATATGAACTCATCGGAGATCTCTGCAATTAATACTGTATGTTTCACTGTGGTCTGGCCAATGGATACTGACATATTAGCCTCGCCATATGTATTAATTATCTCACCAGTTGCTGTTCTAAGCTTTACTGTTGCAGGCAATAATTTAAGATGGCCTCGTACTACTTCTGGCCGTGCAATAGTTCTCGTTGCACCTGTATCTACCAAAAACGATCTACTTTTATTATTGATACGACCCTCTATGTACAAGCTATGAATTCCACCTGAGGACGTAATGTTCACAGTTACTATGGGGGCTGTGTTTCTCGAGGTCGGCAGTTGCCCCTTGTTGTCGACCCGTTCTAGTTTTCCGACTGTTGTATCATTTTCTTGCAATTACGGCGAATATGACCTACGTCACCGCAATTCCAACATCTGGGCTCGCGTCTCTTCGGCATCGTGTTACGAACTACTTTTCGTACCATTTCTTCCAGACGTTCATCGTTTGGTTCGTCGCCTTCTTCGATGGTTCTTACTCGATGGCTCCGTGAAGTTTGACTAGCTGTTTCATGTTCCAAGGCAATAGCGAGCGCTTCATCCAGAACTTTTGGTCTTGCTAGTCGTAAAGCTTTCTGTAATTCACTTTCTTTTAACCCATTGACGAAGGTATCTACAGCAATTTCTTCCAAAATGTTGTCTGGTACTTCCGGATAAGCCAACCGCACTATACGAGCAACATCTGCTTCAAACTCTTGTAAATTTTCACTTGCTCGTTGAATTCTACTTCTTAGTTGCGCCTTGTAGACTTGTTGTAGATGGGCATCTCCGTAACGTTTGTCTAGTCGAGTGAACAAGGTCTGGTAACATTTTTCTTGACCCTTAGGAATCGATCTTAGGATATCTGCAGCATCACCTCGTAAAGCAGCAGTCAAGGAAACAGCTTTTTCTTGTTCTGTCCAATGATTGGCTGTCGAAATAGCTTCAAATTGTCTAAGGTATATGGACCAAGAGGACTTTCCATCAAATGGTGGCAATTTGAATCTCATATTATGTGTCGTTTCGTCTCTAGGTGATTCTTCTTTCACTACCGGATCTAAGGCTATTGTATTAACTGGTGGTAGCACTTTTGTATTAGTTATCATGCTCTCTAACTGTTTGATCTTCTCTTCTACTTTATCAAATGTTTTAGAAACTTCTTCAAATTTTTCATTGTTCTTTTTAGAAGTTTCTTCCATCATTTGAGAAACATTTTCAAATTTCTCGTCGAATCTTCGAGATACATTTTCGAATTTCTCATCGAATCTTTTGGAAACGTTCTCTAATTTATCATCATTTTTTTTAGACGATTCTTCTATCATTTGAGACGTTTCATTGAATCTTTCGTCATTCTTTCGAGAAGATTCTTCTATCATTTGAGACGTTTCATCGAATCTTTTGGAAACAGTCTCGAATTTTCCATCAATTATTTTAGTTAAAACGGCTTCGTCTGCTGACTGGAACTGGAATGTCTCTGGGTCTTCTCCATTCTTGTTGAGAACAGTCTTCAGTCGTTCTTGGAGTGTCTTCTTGGACCCACTGCAGTCTTCATCGCGTTCTTCTAGCTGCTCACGCAACTGTTTTACTGAAAGTTCTACTAGCAGCATCTTTGGTCAGGCACACACGTACTTTTTAAATGTTCTTTTATATAAAGATCACTACGCGGATGTTCCCGACGAATAATACTTTTCAAGTTCAAAAGTCTTTTTCAAAAGTCACTGCTGAATTTATTTGCAAATCTCACACCGTAACACCAACTGTAGCGAGATTAAATAAAACGAGCGGTTCGAATTTATATACATATATTTATTTATAAGTTTACAGTTCGGTACTCTCTTATCAACTAAACTAACTCCTAACAACGTTACATATATATAATAAAGTTACTTTTCGAGAACATTCTGGCGTTGTCCCACCTCTAATTGTCTCCCGTCCGAAGGACGGGCGCTATTGACATGCCGACTCTAGCGTTTTCTAGATTCGTCCTTCTAAGAATTATGACGTATCGGAGATGGGCTATTTCGTTACAATATTATATATTGTATTTCGAATTGTCATTTTATTTTACTGTATCGCACCCTTTGGTCAATCAGTAGTTGTTAAACGAGGTGTGCTTTTTCCCGGAGAAGATAAAATAGGATTTTTTGCTTTCCTTCTTCGTATATTGTATACTGTTTTTCTCGACAATTTAAGTGCGGCTGCTACCATCTACAACAAAGTTAAAATATTTTAATATCTTTAATTGAAATTGAGAAAACCCCTATCTGTCAGGAATGATTTTAGAAGTTGAAAGGCAGAAGTTTCTTTAGTTTAACTTGCAATTCTTCATGCAGCACCTTGTCGAAAGCCTGAGATATATCAAGCAGAGCTGCTGAACAATATCTTTTACTATTCAGGTCATTATTTGTTTGATTTACCAGTATATGAGCTTGATCTATTGTCCCGTGTTCATTGCGGAATCCGAATTGGTGATCTGTAATTATCTTCTTTTCATCTATTACAGCCTTTTAACATATAGTTTTTTAAAAATCTTGGAAAGAATTGGCAGTAAACTTACCGATATGTAGGAAGACAACTCTTCTTTTTTCATGACGGGCTTGGGTATCATAACGATTTGGTCAAGTTTCCAGTTGCTAGGAAAATAATTTAGTCGTGGTATAGAGTTAAAT
Organism: Diabrotica undecimpunctata; assembly: GCF_040954645.1. Taxonomy (NCBI): domain Eukaryota; kingdom Metazoa; phylum Arthropoda; class Insecta; order Coleoptera; family Chrysomelidae; genus Diabrotica; species Diabrotica undecimpunctata. Next base: position 106,067,390 of record NC_092804.1, on the reverse strand, counting down.
ATATAAGTAATAAGTCTCTATCACTTTTTGGATAGTTTTTTAAGAATTTTTCTATTTACCAAATCAAAACCAGAAGGTTTTTATATCAATTTCTTACATAATTGTTTGTTTGACTTCTCTAATAGTAAACTTGTTATGAGGCAGATCCATTTGGAAGGATATGTTTATTTTTTTTATTTATTTACGCTGTAACCACAAGGGTTATTAGCGATCTAAAAAAATATAATACAGGTAAAGTTAGAAAAAATTGCAATAATTGATACAGTCCTGAGTCTTTAAAATAATTTATTGTGTTTTTAATGTTCATGTTTTTTCCTAAGGCTTGCTTTATATTATTTGGGATAGTGTGCTTCTTTCTTGCTGCTTCATATGTTTTGCACTGAGTTAGTATATGCTTCACGGAGAGTGTTACTTGACAATTTTCACACATTGGCGGTACACTTCGCATAATGAGGTGTTTATGTGTAAAGTTACTGTGTCCTAGTCGCAAACGTGTTATTCTCACTTGGTCGTGTCTATTAGCTGTAGGTTGGAGCCACGGTTTCACTAATTGTTTGATTTCCTTGAGTTTATTTTGTGATGCACTCCACTTATTTTGCCACGCACCTAACACTTTATATTTTATTTCTGAATTTTAAGTCATCTGAAGAAACCTCATTAATAAGAATGGAGTCCTGGCTGAAGGATGCTAAGCGGGCTAGTTCATCTGCTTCTTCATTTCCTTGTATACCTGAATGTGATGGTGCAAACATGAAGTCAACAGTGATCTTATTATTATTTAGAATCTCTATTTCTGATTTGATATGTGAAGCAATTGGATTATTGGTATATAAACATTTGACAGTGTGAAGTGGGCTTAGTGAATCGGTTATTATGAGAGACGGGGGCTGTTTCAACTCTTTATGTGGATAAGTGCTTGTAATATTGCAAACAACTCTGCAGTGTATGACGAAGTAATGGGATTAAATTTAAATTTTAAGGATGTATTGGGTGTGAGGATGGCTGCACCAACACCGTCTGAAGATTTGGATGCGTCAGTGTATATCTTATAGTGATTTTTATAAGTTTCCATTTCTATTAAGAATAATTGTTTGATCAGGTCTGTTATAGTCTCACGTTTTTTTTATATATACTAATGTTAGTATTAATCTTGGAAATTAATATTAACCAAGGTGGAGAAGTTAGGAAATTTGTTGGGAGAATTTCAGGAAATTCAAGATGTAGGTCATGAAGGTTTCTTCTAACTCTTTGGTAAAATGGTGGATTTAGTCTTGTTGTAGAGAAAGTGTCTTGAAATCGATCTGTGAACGTATTGGTATAAGTAGGGTGTTCTATATTACTAGCTATTTTAGAAGCATATGCGAGAGAAAGGTATTTGCATCATAAACTTAGGGGTGGTTCTTTTGTTAAGCATTGTAAACTTTCAACTGGTATCGTTCGAAACGCACCTGTAGCTATTAGAGCTGTGTTTTGAACAGTTTTTATGGGTTTCAATACTGATACTTTGGTTGATGAATAAACTATGGCACCATAGTTTATAGTCGAGTTTGGATCTAACTAAAGATTTATATACATGTCAATAGCATGGGGAATCCTGTTCCTGTCAGATGGCGAGTATATGCGAAGAAGGATAACCAATAGGAGACCATAATGGTAAGGTGCAGAGAAAGGCCTAGAATAATATGCCTGAATGACGTAAAACAAGGTATAAAAGCAATGAATATTAAGGACTGGTAAGCTCAATATAATGAGAGGAAGAAATATGTAATGGTCACGACAGCAGCAAAAACACAAAGAAATTAATAACTGCTAAAGAGGAATAATCCACCTCGACCTCAGAATTGGATTTTCAAAATGCCTTATTTTTAGCCGTAATCTGCATAGATTGTAAGGTTTTGACAATGTCGATGATCCTCTCCTTCTTCTTCTTCTTTTTCTTCTTCTTTTTCTTTTTCCTCTTCTTCTTCTTCGTCTTCTTCTTTCAGTTGAATCTGGGATTTATAATTTTGTTTGTTGTGCATTTGAAAAATTTAATTAAACTTAAACTACAGTCAAACCGTTTACGGAGATTGCGTAGCCACGAAATTTTGTGTCTTCCTACGCTTCTTCTGCCTTTCATTTTGCCCTGAATTATATTCTTTACGAGTTCGTAATTTTCGCCTTTTAAAACCTTCACCAATTATTTTAACTTCCTGATTTTTATCGAGTTTAAAACTTTAGCTGGCGTTTACATGTGTTTTATAGATTATGATATTGTGTTTTATAGATATTAATTTCATTAAAAATCTGTATCGGAAACACAAAAACTCAGTGAAAATAGGCCAATACCTGTCCAGTGATATTCCTATAATAAGAGGAGAACGCCAAGGTTGTGCTCTGTGACCTATTCTTATTATTGCAGAGCGCACTAGAAAACATATAAGAAGGCATTAAAGTTACCGGAAGGCTGATGAAAAACATAATATCTGGTGAGGATACTATCAGCCTTTAGTATACCTCGGAAGGGTTTCTACGATTCCTAGACACAGAAGCAAGAGAAGACGAATCCTTTAGTTTTAAAACCAACATCAATATTACAAAAGCAATGGTCGTAAGCAAACGTCGAGTAAGGTTCAAATTTATTTAATTTATTTTCAACACAAAAATATACACACTAAGATTGAAATCTGAGATAATCATCCGATAAATAGATTATACCACTATTTATGGCACTTATTGCTTTCGAAGAGTCATTTGATTATGCAAAGGGTTTCCTATGAAACTATTTCAGTGAAATAATTAGTTATATGCCATGTGTTTTAATAATTTCCTATTAATGGTTTTCTTATGATGACCTGTGAGATATACTTCCAAGCGACCAATAAATTTTTTATTGTAAAAATAGTTTATTTATAAATATTTGTTTCTTCAGAAACTTTAAAATAGTTTTGAGAGTCATCCCGTAGTTTTAAAACCCACCCAAGACAACATGTATCAACCGAAATCTTAGACTAGTTCTCCTACGAAGATACTAAATCATTACTCGTTATAAAGCTTCCACTGAGTATAATGTTACACCTACACTCCAACTATTTAACACTTGGGAAGATATTATCGAGCATTAGAAAGAGAAGGCAACTATCATTAAATCTCAGGAATTAAAATAAATATGGTGACTATTAAACCGCCCGAGAAATTATAGAATCAAATTTATTTTTTGTAGAATTTCTAACCATATGTTAAATTTTATTTTATGTACATCTTATTTAGTTGCTCAATATATCGTGTATGTAAATATATTTAAATATTACCCAGTAAGTAATTAAGCCAACAGTTAAAAAAAATTTCAAAGACATATTTTCAACTTTTGGACTAGAAGGTTAGATCTGCAAAACACAAACTGTATCAATTATAGTGTATTTTTATGTATGAGAGAGTAATAAAACAATAAATTATGTATGCAAATCCCTAAACTGTTGATACGGGTGACTCAATGAAAAACAGATATTTGTCAACAAGTTTACAGAAGTATATAGAAAAACAATTTTAAATTGAGTATGACCACCAGGTATAAAGGTTGGAGCAGAATAGAATACAATAGTTGTGAGGTTTACTAATCCCTAAATAAAGTTGCCAGTGTCGGAGTGATGGAGGTTAACAGGTACTAATGAATTTGCAAGAAATGTAAGATGTTTATTTTATTGGTTATATATAACCAATAAAAGTTTAATAAGTACCTACCTATTTGCAAAATAAAGTTTATTTCTTTAGATAAAATAAAACGTTTTATTTTACCTATTTGCAAAATAAAGTTTAATTCTTTGCCTATTTGCAAAATAAAGTTTAATTCTTTAGATAAAATAAAACGTTTTATTTTATCTGAAATGAGTGCATTCCACGAAGTAAGGGTTTCAACAATCAAACATTTAATTCTTTAATTCCAGGAATCTACGACAGTAATTGACTAGATAATTACCTTCTAAACTTATTCCACAGAAAATGTGATAGTTTGTTTTTCCATTTTGTATATAGGAAGGTCCAAGTGGCGTATTCAAAATTCTTAACAGTTCACTAAAAGTAGGTACTTCAGTTGCAAGGTGCAGTTTATTGTGTATACTAGTGTTTTGGAAAATTTGGAAGTGCCGTGTAAACGCCGAAAAATTGGTCCTCTAACAGTTAATGAAAAAATATTAATATTTAATTGTTTTAAATCATTTACAGACAAACGTTTATGTGAAAGTGTTGATGAGACCGTTGAGTTAGTTAGCAGTACACTTGGTGTTGGGAAATCAACGATTTACAGAGTTATTAAAGAAGAGAAATGTGGTAGTTTTCAAATGCCACGTAATGCTCCAGGGAAACCAAAATTTCAAATAGAATATCATTTTAAAGAAGGACTTCGACGGAAAGTGCATGAATTCTTCTTTAGACAAGAATTTCCAACATTGGATAAAGTTCTTGTCTCAGTTCGAGATGATAAGGATTACCCAGAAATGAGTCGAAGTACGTTATGGAAACCTTTAAAAGAAATAGGCTTCCGCTTTAAAAAGAATCCCAGAAAGTCTATTTTATTAGAAAGAAGCGATATTGTCATATGGAGAAGACATTTTCTAAGAACCATAAAGGAAATGAGAAACCAAAAAAGAACAATATTTTATCTTGATGAAACATGGATCAACGAGGGTCATACACCAAATAAATTTTGGCAGGATGAAACTGTTACAAGTCAAAGGCACGCTTTTGTAAATAACTTATCTACTGGTTTAAACCCACCATCAGGAAAGGGACGCAGGCTGATAATAGTACACATTGGCAGTTCAGACGGTTTTGTTGAAGGTGGTTTATTAACTTTTGAATCAACTCGTACCGGTGACTACCATGAAGACATGAACGCTGATGTCTTTCAAGAATGGTTCGAACAAATGATATATCTTCTTCCTAAGAACTGTGTAATAGTAATGGATAATGCAAGTTATCACTCCAGACTTATAGAAGGACTGCCCACAACCAAGTGGTTAAAAAAAGACTTGCAGAATTGGCTGAGTTCAAAAAATATTACGTACCATCCCGGATCTATAAGAAAGGAACTTTATTCGTTGTGTGCCCTTCATAAAGAAAAATTTAAAAAATACGAAATTGATGAAATTGCCAAAAATCGTGGAATGACAGTACTTAGATCCCCACCATATCATTGTGAATTAAACCCGATTGAACTGGTATGGGCACAGATAAAGAGTGAAGTTTCAAGAAAAAATACCACTTTTAAAATTCATGATGTTAAACAGTTGTTTTTGGAGGCCGTAAATAATGTAAATCCTGAAAACTGGGAAAAGGCAGTAAATCACACTATTAAAGAAGAGGAAAAAATGTGGAAGCTGGACAATATTACTGATAAAATAATCGAGCCAGTTATTATAAATCTTGGTTCTGAAAGTTCATCTTCTGAATCTGATTTGAATTTGTAACAAGTAGCTGTAAGTTTTATATTAATATTTTTATTCATCTATTTAACATATCTTAGACGGTTTTAAAAACTCTTTTTCTCTTTTGTAATTTTTAAAAATTAAAAAAAATGTGAATTTTTTAAAACCCTTTTTAATGTAGGCCAGTCAGTTCTAATATAGTGTGTGATAAAAGATGTCACTTTTGTTTACATACACATAACACTTTATAACACTGAAATAATTCATTTATTTTTTACAATTATTCAAAGTAATTTTTCAATTATTCTTGAGCACGCCCATGGAGTGGTCGGAGCTACCAGTTAAAATTATGCTAATTACTCTCTCGTTCATAAAAATAAACTATAATTTCCATTAGTTTTAAATTTGTTGCAGTTAAGGCACACAGCCAATCGAGATTCTTTGAACATTTCTTTTGTTTATTATACATAAGTGGTATATAAGGGGTTATTTCTCTCACTGCTAACGAAATATCACTGTACCCTCTTTCCAGAATGAATGAATCCTGATAATCCTGTTGTTACATACAGTGTTTTTATGTCTGAGTTAGGGCGTAATAACCCGAATCCGAAGCTATCATATATATACACACACACACACACACACACACACACACACATATATATATATATATATATATATATATATATATATATATATATATATATATATTATAATCTATGATGAAGAACTATGTTAATTTGTCTTCTTCTTTCTGTTTATAAGCAATTCTATTTGTTCATTGGCGGATTGATACCTCTATGGAAGGTTGTCATTCTATATTTTGCGCGGTCTTCCGATACTTCTACCGATAGGTGATTTATCTTTCGCTATTTAGTGTCCATTCGTTTAGACATTACGTTACATATTCTTCTAACTTCTTCACTCCTCTTTCGATCTCTCAGCGTATTTCCTGTAATTCTTGTTAGTATGTACTTTTATCTCTGCCGTTTCAAGTAGTCTTTGTGTCGTGGTTGTGTCGGGTCTTGTTTTTGATGCATATGTCATTATTGGTCTTATGCTTGCTTTATAAATTCTTGACTTAATCTCAGTGTTTTTATGTTTGTTTCACCATATATAGTGTTATTAAGGCATCCTGCCAGTCTATTGGCTTTTTCTACTGGATCTCTCACTTGTTTCTCTAGGTCTCCATAGCTGAACAGTGTAATTTCAAAATATTTTATTTTCGTTACTTGTTTATTTTTTTAGATTATATATAGATTTTTAGATATATTCCCTATAATTTTCAGACTGCGTTTGGTGAGTTTAAAAATATTAAGAAGTTAAAATATCAAGAAACAATAATATAGTCACGGATGGAAGCTGATAGATATATAAATTTTATATGAACTTTTTAACACAATTTGACAGTGGACATATCCTTACAAAATGGTAGAAAAATCAGCATTCATTGCTTTGCTTGAGAATACAAATGCGAAGTATGAAAACGGTGATCATTATTTACGAAGAAGGTAAATTTTAAAGGGTATTAGATAATGTGGCTCATATTATTGTATGAGGCAAAGTTATTGTCAATAAATTTAATAAATTGATATAAGGTTGAATGCTCGAATAAATGAACTTTGATCAAATAAAAGGCAGATATCGAGCACAGTTTTATTAATTAAACCTTAATTTCGTCATTTAAAGGCACTTAAAGGTCACTTAAAGGCATTTCGTCCATGAAAATTGACGATAGGCCAAAATTTATGAAATGCCCCTGAAGATGCACTAGGAAGCGAAAGTACTTGGGCAAGATTTAATTAATAAAACTGTGCTCGATATCTGCCTTTTATTTGATCAAAGTTAATAAAAGTTAAGTTAGAGGTCAGAACTGTAGCATGTATGACGTACATTTTAAAAAGACTAGTTAAATATCGATGAACTAGAGTAGATTGAGAAACGTTGGGTGTAGTAAACAAGCCAAAAGTGTCTTATTTTGGGCACATCACTGATGGATCATTCTTCTTCTATAAGTTCCATCTTCTATCGAAGGTTGGAAATCATCATGGCTATGCGGACTCTGTTGACTGCCACTCTAAAAAGTTCTGCACTACTGCATTCAAACAATTCCATTAAGTTCTTAAGCCAGGATATTCTTTGTCTTCTCACATTTCGCTTTCCTTGGATTTTGCCTTGCATTCAAAAATTCAAAGGTGGCCAACTTATTCAGTTGGATCATTATATTTTATCAATTTAATCATTATCGATTTTTTGTAAAAATCGTGGCTATTATCTTGGTTGTATTTGTATTGCTCTGTGAATTTATAGGGCATGATTATTCACTAGAAGGAGTAAAATGATTATGTCTTCTCTCCATAAGACAGAAAAATGCTGAAGAATCCAGATATGGAGAAACGTTAGATCGATTGTTGTTTACGGTAGATTAGGTAGAACAATAAAATGTCCTACATGATAAACAGGAAGGTATAAAAGTAAATGGGAAAATAGTCAAGAGCATTCAGTATCCCTATCAATGAATAAGATCTACAAACTTTGATAGAATCGTGTAAGAGGAAAAAACATGTGGTAGTACAGAGTTAATGAAAAGAATACAAAAACGATAGTAGTTTTTAAAAATAACTTGCATAATATCCATTAAGAGGCATCCCATTGAAACGTTGTAAAGATTCAAGAGATAGAAATCAGGATGGAACAGGCAAGAAACGCTTTCCTATCCTGAAGCTTAAATTCAGATATCACGTATGGAAATGTTATGTATAGCATTTTTTATATGGAACCATGGACGTTAAACGTTAGAATAATGCGAAAACCTTGAAAGCTTTGAGATGTGGGTATTTTGTCACATGCTAAATATTTTATGTATTGACCACGCTAGAAACAGCTTATCTTTAACACATCTTTAATATTTGTGCATAGTGTGTATACAAAAATGTATAAAATATAAAAGCATTATGCTTATTACTATAAGTCTGTAAAAACTCAACGTTCACATAAAAACGTGCCGTAAGATTAGCCACTACCACATAAATTATTTCGAATAAAACGGGAATATGTTTTTCACGATTTATTGAGATAAACGACTTGGATGTCTATATATTTCTATATCTTAAATTAAAGGATTATGTTTGTAACTCAATGTTTAGGAGTATATTTATGGCTGGAGATTTTTTAACAACAAAAGAGCCGAAAGGCATTCGGCAGGAATTGACATTTTTATAAATAATGGGATATATAGTTTGTGAGGAAGGTGGAAATAGAAAAAAATGTTAATTCGGCAGGTTATATTCATTTTAGGATTGATAGGTTTTATTAAAAAGTTGGGATTAGAGTTAAGGGTTAGATAATTTTTACAGTTCTTCCGTATTCTTTACGGTAATGTAAATAGGCATAAAAGAAAATAGGAAATAGGCAAATAAAGGAAACTAGGAAAAAAATACGTCGAAAAATATTATTCCACCTGACTTGGACAAAAAAATACATTATCTGAAGAAAACAAATAGTACAAACTAAACTAAATAGTAATTCCCACAACAAGGACGTTGACATTTACCTGGTTTTACTAGATCTGGGTACTCCACAAGGTTAGTGACTAGTTCGCAGACCTTTGTGATGCTTGTTTCAAATCCCCATATGCCACAGAAAGTGGTTAAACAACTATTACAGTCAAAAATAAAGAACTAAATCCTCAATATGTATAAAACGTCCTGAATAATATAAAGGAAAATAGGTAATTTTTAGGTTGGTGGCCACGTCTCTCAAATATGATCAACAAATAGTTTCTCTCTCTTGTTGTAAGTTTGAGGATTTGAAACTGAACGAACTGCATTAGAAACTATGGCTAATCGTCATTGACCTCTAAAGCAGGCCGAATTGAAAGAAGTAGTATCCTCAATCGCTAACGAGATTGACTCTGGAATCGCTAACAAGATTGACTCTGCAGTCGGTAACTTTGATTCCGATGACTTGATCAATAATCCGGATGTTAGCCCTAAGCCTGGAGTTATACAGAACCTATTTAAGTCATTTGATGAAGAGGATAACGAAGACGCCACAGATATTGAAGACGCTCTTCTGGATTTCTTGACGAAATAGACTCGAAATGAAGAGAATGACCAAAATAAGATGACGCCAGCATCTTTCACTGTTGGGGACCAATTATGTTGGCTGAGACATAGATTTCCAGTATACTGGCCCCAATGGCTTGCAACAAAATCCCTCCCCCCCCGAAATGACTACGTTTCAGGCATTTTTCTATATCATCGACGATGAAGTCATGGACCTCATAGTCAGAGAAACCAATGGATTCGCGGAACAAACTTTGGTTTCTATGGAAGCAAAAATAAAAAATGGAAACCAACAAATCCTAAAGAAATAGGAAAGTTTCTGGGGTTAACCCTTTGGATGGGGTTGGTACGATTAGGTTCATTACTGGATTATTGGGCGACAAATGGTATTTATCATCAAAATATCTCCAGAGCAACTATGTCGCGGAACAAATATCAAGTGCTGCCAAGCCACCTACGTTTTACCACTAATGATACAATTTAACAAGATGAACGTATCGAAATAAATAAACCTGTTTTAGAGATTCTTCAAAATGAGCTTCAATCCATAATGTATCCGGACGAAAACATTGTCATATATAAAACTCCTGTGCCATGGAGAGGGCACCTAATTGAGAAATATGTACCAAATAAGGCCCACAATTATGATAAGCTATTTAAGCTTTGTTCAACCGAAGGATACACGTGGGACCTTGAAGTATACGCGAGAAAGTCTGCGGCAGGGCAACGGGAAGTCGGACTAGCATTTAATGTGTGTTTGAGATTATGTGAAAAGCTTCTCTATCAAGGACGAACTCTATATATAAATAATTTATACACGAGCTATGAGTTAACTAAAATAACTCTTAAAAAACAAACACATATTGTAGGAAGCCTGGGAGCAAATAAGGAAAATGTTCCAAAAGATGTGCTTCAAGGAAAAATAAAAAAAGGAGAGCTGGTGTCCCGCGAGGAAGAAAACGGAATACATGTTTTGAAATGAAGAGGCACACGAGATGTTAGGTGGCTGTCAACAAAGCATGCTCCAATTATGACGCCAGTTTGCCCCAGGATTATAAAGGAAACCAGGTCATGTGAAAACAAGGAACCGAACAATACCATAACTAACACCTCTGGTACTACCAATGCACAATCATCAACAAATGGTAGCGAATTACCATACTCCTGGAAAACCAGATGAAATCCGAACATTCCGAAGACCTCCCAGAAGCAAATACTGACATAGAGGAGCCAGTTCCGGTAAAGAAAAAAAAGAAAAATCCCGAAAGGCAGAAGAGAAGCGACTTGCAGTTCTGGCTTATAATTAAGGAAAAACTGAGATCGATTTGCCAGATCAGATTACTACGATTTGAAAGGGCGTAAATGGTATAAGAACCTAGGAATATAGATGCTTCTGGGAATGTCTGTAGTAAATCCATGGGTTTTATACAAACGGGTCATCAAAAAGCAAATCCAGATCTGTGCTTTGCATGATATCTTGGCAACAGAGCTACTTGATATCTAAGGTTTGGCAAACAGTAGTCGCCAGAGAAACCCAAGGATTGCAACCATTTACTTGTGAGAGTCAGGAAATATGAAAAAAAAAAGGTTTTCGATCTGCTACGCAAAAATTCAAAAAGAATCAGGACGTGTAGTTTCTAAATCTAAAGCAAAATTAACATACAATTATTGCGATAAGTGCCCGGAACAGTAACAAATTTGTGTTTTTTTAGTAACTATTATGTTTTAAGTCTAAAGATAAGTCTATTTTTCTGTAAAATAAATATTTTTAAATCTTTGGTCTACAAAAATTCAATTTTCAAATTTTGTTGAAATTGAGATTCACATAACTTTCCCCAGGGGGCCACGAACACGATTCATCATTTAAAATACACGCTGCCGGGTTTTATATTTGATATCCACATCCAGAGCCACTAAAACTTTTTAATATCTTATAAAAAAACAATCCACTTAAAACATCCAATCAAAGTTTATTTTACACATCAATAATGCAAGAGAAATCTTGCAAAACAAAATACATTATATAAAAGTTTTACGACACAAGTGTTTTTTTTTAGTGAACTCCGAAGAGATACATAAAAGGGGTTGGTACATCTGTTATCATTAACATTTCAAAAAACAAAATATGGAAAAGAAATACTCCGAAAACAAGTTGATAGAAATCTTACAATCATAAACTGTCTCTATTTCTAGATTATGTCTAGTTAAATCGCAAAAACCGACAATTCTACCAAATTGCTCCAAAAATAACACGCCCAATGCCCAATTTGTCCTACCCCCAAATATTACAGAAGATGATGCACCAAAGGCAACATCTCAGAATTTTGTAACAAAACTTTCACTTCCAGTGGAAACTAAGTTCCTATAGCTGGCTGTATACCTTCTTCTTCTTCTTCTTCTTCGTCCGACTAGGATTACTCCTGTTTGTCTGCCTCTTATTCTGTTTCAGTCGTTGTTGACTGTACATTATCTTTCCACCTTTTTGGCGGCCTTCCAATGGGTCTTCTGCTATACGGCTTGTTGTTGTTACAGATGTTTTACACATGTTCGTTCCAGTCTTTTTTCTTGTTTTTATTCACCTGTTAATATTTTGAATTTTGCATTGTTCGCTTATACTTCTGTTGGTTTGTCTGTCTCCTCTTAATGATATACCCGCTATTGATCTTAATACTTTCATTTCGATATTGTTGATTTGTTGTTTCGTCTTTCTTGTATCGGTCCTTGTCTCGGCTGCATATGTTAGGATTGGTCTTACTGTTGTCTTGTATACTTTCATTTTGCTTTCCATGGTCAGATATTTGTTTCTCCATATGGTTTCTCGGAGGCAACCACTTACTCTTGCCGCTTTTGATGCTTGCCTTGTGGTCTCTGTTCTTATATCCCTGTCACTAGTGATCTCTACTCCTCGGTAATTGAATTTAATTACTTGTTCTACAATTTCGCCGTCTATTTCTAGTTTGCATCTATGCGGCTCTTTACTGATCACTATACATTTAGTTTTTTCTACTGATATTCTCATATTAAGTTTGTTTGCTGTGATATTGAAGGTGTGGAGCTGCTTTTGTAGGTTGTCTTCGTTATCAGCAATTAGTACTGCATCATCGGCATAGCATAGTATCGTGATTTTATGCGCTCCCATGTGGTATCCGTGTCGTTTTCTTACTTCGTGAATTATTTTTGATTTATCGCCATATTGAATAACAATGGGCTAAGCGAGTCTACTTGGCGGATTCTCCCTTTTAGTTCTATGCATTCTGTTTCCCCTGTTGGCATTATAACTCTGGTCTTGTTATTCTTGTTAATTTCATTAATTGTCCTTATTATCTGATGGTCTATTTGTTTAGATTGTAATAAAGCAGATTAAGATGTCACTTCGCTTCACCCTGTCAAAAGCACTTTTTAAATCTACAAAGCACATGTATGCTGGTTTTCCGTATTCAATAGACTTCTCTATTATTTGTCTGATACTAAAAATTGCGTCTATTGTTCTGCGGTTCTTTCGGAAACCTTGTTGTTCATCTGCCATGTTCGCTTTTTCCTCGATTTTATCTTTTATGACTGTCGTTAACAATTTTAATGTACTATTCATCAGACTAATGCCTCTATAATTTTCAGGATTTCTCGAGTCTCCCTTTTTAAGTGTCGGTAACAGGAGACTTTCCTTCCATTCCGCTGGTACTACTCCGGTATTTATTATATCGACGAATAATTTTAGGAGCTATTTGCGTAGTGTTGTTCCTCCATATTTTAGCAGTTCATTGTTTATCTTATCAGGACCAGGTGCTTTTCTGTTTTTTTAATTTTTTTATTCGTTCTTGTAGCTCTTCTTCTGATATTAGTACTCTATCGTGAGTTTCGTTAATGATTATTTTTCTGTTCTCTTCTTCTCCTTCTCCATATAATTTCGAGAAATGCTCAGTCCATTGTTCCTCCGTAATGTTATTTATGCGTACAAATTCATTCATTTCTGTTTTTTGTCTCCTTATCATCTTCCACACCTTTTTCTGGGATCCATAGTGGTCGTATTCCATATCTTTGGTAAATTTCTGGCAGTGTTCTTTTTTTATGTTATCTATTTCTTGGTTTACTCTATTCCTGATTCTCACGTAGTCTTCTTGTGCCTCCGGTGTCTTCACTCCTTTGTATGTTAGGAAAGCTTGTTTCTTTTCATTTGCTAGTTCTTTTACCCTTTAGTGTAGCTAGTGTAGCTAGTGTATCTCTTTTCAATGTCCTGAGTCTAGAGCGTTCATAAAAATTACATGTGTCTTTACTTAATAATCGGTGGTAGGTAAATTGTCTTTAGTTTCATGCGTGGAAGACAATGATGCTAGATAAAAAGTATGTTTTTTATCTCGCCGGCTATTAATGACACACGGGTAAAGAACAGAGGACTCAACTGTAGGTACAAACGTTAGTATTATAAAACTACTCCTAGTGCCCGTATCGTATAACGGACAATATGTGAACTAGTTGGACTGCTCTAGTCAAATTAACCACTAACAATATAATCGCAAGGTTTATATTCACAGCAGGTTTCATATTACAGCAGGTTAAGTATATAATTTAAAAATTGTGCCATTACTTTGTTCTAAATTTAATCACAGCTTAAAAGTAGTTTCTGTACCTATTCAACCACCGTACAGCAACATAAGTTATAAAAATAACACTATCACATATTCATTTCATGCGAACAATCTATTAAAATATTTTATGGGGCTTGTTGAGGCGCGTCCTAGATGTTCCTTGAGTAAATACTAAAAATTTTTCCGATGCAAAGTACAAGCAGTTTCTCATAAATATCAAATGTGCCCCATGTGTAAGCCACATTTTATAACTTTTCGTGAAACGACAACGTTGAAAAATTGAGTTCTAACCCACTAACAAAGTAACAAAAAGTTCTCTTGCATGTTGGTCTGGCTGAAACTTAAATGAGCTCTATTATGGCACTATTTTAATATTTACGCTAATTTCCATGCATTTGGTAGTCGACAATACTTGCCCAAATTTGCTTAACATATTACCAACTGTAGAAACTCCAGTTCTGTTAACATAAAACTGAAAAGAGGATGTAAAATATAAAGAGAAACCAAAATTTACAGTCAGATTAAAAAGTGCACTATTATATAGGGGAACAATGCTTTTAATAATAGTTTCTTTCGTCTAGAGTGGCGGACCTGTCTGACCGACATTTCAACAGCCCAGAGGGTTGAAAATCATGCCAGTGCTGTGCAACTAGATCAAGTGGGGGATCATGTTAATTAAAAAATAAAGTGAAGTGCAGAAATAAAACATATTTACGTAAATTCGAAGAACATAAATAAAAGTTGAAAACCACAATATTACAAATTGGTAATAGAGTCCGGATTCCTAAGCATGACGCTTATGGTAAATAATAACATCAGGACTATTTTCTTTTTAAATATGAACGAAATATGCCAAAATAAGTTATCTGACACTACCGCTATTTGCTTTTTTTTTAATTTAATTAATTTAATTTAAAGGGACGTCCTGATAAACTCAAGATGATTAATGTACGCTCTCTCGATAGAAAGTGTTTCGCACTGGTAAAGTTAAAAATCTGCACCTACAAATTCTAAGGGGTGGTCGACGGGACAAATGCACCCACCTAAATCAGCGGTATTGTAATACGTTCTTGGATGGCGATAATTTAACTAAATGGTCACAGAAATATGATACTTTACAGCGTGCTGGCGACATAACTTCCAAATAAAAAACGACAAGTCAATATATTTGAACTTAAAAACATACTAAATGTGTTAGCCAGTTTAACAATGAGAATTTATTGAATAGAAGAAAATATACACACTCAAAAATGTTTTGCATAATGTATTATTTTCAAAAGTATCCACTAAATCTGTTGAAATCTATTTTTTTTTAACAAAATACTTTTTTATTATATATATATATATATATATATATATATATATATATATATATATATATATATATATATATAAAATTGTATGTTTTGAAAAAAAAACAAGAAACGAAATTTAAAGGATTAGCAATTTATTATTATCATTTATAATATGTATTGAAAATATATTTTTTTAAATTTGTACAGATATAGGAACTAATACTTAATATGCCGTATTTCCACCTCTTGCATCAATGCAACAATGCAACACTGAATGCGATGTCCCATGCTTCTTATAAGTGTATTAATGTTGTTTTGGTCTATGGTGCCCCATTTTTCAATCGCTGCTATTCTAAGGTCTTGTAGTGTCCTTGGAGGTGGCTGCCGGGACTGAATTTTTCTTTGGAGCATATCCCATCCGTGCTCAATGGTATTGAGGTCAGGTGAGCAAGGTGGCCATTGTAATATGACGATATCTTCTGTCTCTAAAATACCTGTCACATGTCTCGTACGATGGGGAGGCATATTTTCGTCCATAAAAATAACTTCGGGACCAACAACTCCTCGTCGCAAGCGTACAATAGACCTAAGAATGGTATCAATATAAATTTCTCCATTTATGTTAGCAACAATAGGAATAAAAGGAGTTTTATTATTTAGCATGATGCCGCCTCAAAACATTATGAAGCCACCTTGATATGGGACTCTTTGGACAGCTTGGTTAAGTCTATCCTGTCGATTTGGGTTCAACCAAATCCTAATTCGGTGATTATCCGACAAAAGTCTAATTTTGGTTGCATCAGAAAATAACAAGTTTCCCCATCTATTGTCATGCCATTGTAAATTTTCATTGGGCCATTCCAGTCGAGTCCTTTTCTGCTCTAACGTAAGCTTTGATACAAACAATGATCTTCTTGATTAATATTATGAGCTTGCTGGAGCTCTCTTCTGATAGCTGGGGCAGTCATAGAGGGTTTTTTTTGGGCAGTTAACGTTAAAAAGCGTTCTTGGGTATTGGTAGTAATTCTGGGTCTTCCACTTTTTGGACGATCGCTAACAGAATTCGTCTCTCGGTATTTTTTTACAATCCGAGACACATCACTCTAATTAACTCCAACCCGGACAGCAACCTCGACTTGTGTGTGGCCTTCCTCAATCAAAGTAACGATTCTAGCTCTGCTGAACTCAGATATCACTTGTCTGTTCATATTGTTCACTACAAAGTGAATAAAACGCAAACCAATTTTTACAAATATCGGTTTTCGAAAACCGATGAACGCAATATGAATACTGAGAATCTTTGCGACGATTAAGAAACAAAAAGCAACCAATAAAATACATTATTTTAGTAGACAAAAAAAAGTCAGTGCAAAAAGTTTCAAATGAGAAACGTTCAGTGGCCTTACAGATAATATGCAAAATATTTTTGAGTGTGTGTAATATCTTTTAAAGTAAATAAGTAGTTAGAATATACAAATAAATAAGATCATATTATAGTAAAGTAATAAAAATATTAAATGTAAAATATGTAAATAAATACTAAATACTTTACCAAAGAGTGACGACTAATGACCAATGTGTCTGATTAGTGTGGTATGTAAAACTTTAAGAAAAGTTTCCCTACTTTAGCTTTCAAGACTTTCTGTGTTTTTTAAAGTTTGCTAAAAAATATCAAATAAGTAGCTAAGTGCGAAAGATACAATTCTTACTGTTCAGATGTAAAAATGTTTTATGGTTTATATGATCTTGAATCGGTTTCAATTTGTCTATCAATTTTTCGCGCTCGCTTTACTCTGAGATTATTGTACAGATCATGTTCGCTTATAAACTCGATGATTTGGCCATTTTGCATATCGAAAGATGGACGCTGAATATTTGCTCTGACATACTAATGCATGTTAATATCAGCTGAAAAAGATTTTACAGTTTTTAACATCTGATTTATGTGACTTCAGGTGGAAGCTAAATTATACTGTTACTTATAATTGAGAAGGAACCATCATTATAATAATATATGCTATTTGTTGACGTATTACCTAATACTGTTAGATTTAACATTTTTCTAAATATATACTTTTCTAATTTACTAGTGTACGCCACTGTAACCACACACGGTGACGCGAAGGGTGTCGAAGGAAACAACCCCTGACATAGTAGCGGTTTAGTAGGGCGCGACAATGGATATTTGCTGCCGTCATAGATGACTCATAAATAAAATAAATGTGACAACACGAACTAGTGAACTGCTGTCGGTGATTGACAATCTTTTCTCTTTTGTTTCCAGGCGTAATTTTGTTGTCGAAGGGGAGATTTAAAAAGTTCATGTGCTGGAGATTTTCTGATTCTATATGTCTCTATTACTGAATTTGTTTTGGGTTTAGGGGAGGGTAGAGGTTGTGCTGTGTTTGCATAAAAAGCAATTATGGAAGGAAGCTTTTAACAAAGCTCCACAGATTTTTATCCCGCAGTATTAAAATCGTCGACGATTATATAAAAAGACGGTTTTATTTAATAAACTTACCGAAATACAGCTCACAGCCTAAAGTCTTTAAAACACATTTTTAATAAAATAAATATAGTGTTAAATTATATTTAGAGAGAAAAAGCTGTAAACTACACTTCCATACTAATGAATTATGAGTGATTTTGAGCAGCCTATTCGGTAATAATTTTAAAATATTGGTACAAAACAATAATAATAATAATAATTTTAATAATAATAATCATTGGTTGTGTTTAGCGATGAACCCACTATCTCAGCTACTGAATCCTACTGACTCAGGTTTTAGCATAAAAAATAATAACACTATTGTGGCGAAGCTTAATCATCTGTTGTATATGGATAAATTGATATAAGGTTGAATGCTCGAATAAATGAACTTTGATAAAATAAAGGCAGATATCAAGCACAGTTTTATTATTTAAATCTTGCCCAAGTACTTTCGCTCACTAGAGCATCTTCAGGGGAATTTGAGGAAGTAAATGGCAGCCCAGCCCAAAATTGACGAAATGCCCCTGAGGATGCTCTAGTGAGCGAAAGTACTTGGGCAAGATTTAATTAATAAAACTGTGCTCGATATCTGCCTTTATTTTATCAAAGTATATGGATGATTTGAAATTAATGGCATCCACTCGAAACCATTTAGATCAGATGCTAAAAACTGTAGAAATTTTCTGAAATGATATCAGTATGCATTTTGGACTAGACAAGTGCCGTATACTAAATATAATCAGAGGATAGGTTTAGCCCGGAGGTTTCGATATGCAAGATGGCCACAACATCGAGGCAATGGATGAAAATGATATGTAAAAATATCTCGGAGTAAAGCATGCGCGGAAAATTGACCATAACCAAAATGAAAACTGAACTAACTTCGGAGTTTGTGCGAAGAGTAAGACAACTAAATCGGTCATATCTTTATAGTAAAAATTTGTTTTAGGCATTAAATACGTAAGCATGCTCCGCGCGGAGCTACTCATTTGGTATTATAAAGTGGTCAAAAACGGATATAGAGGTCTTTAGCGAAAAGTAAGAACACTTCTCACAAAGGCGCAAAAACACCATACACGCAGTGCAGTAGAGAGAACATTACCGCGGTATCAAGGGGAAAGAGTACTTATGGACATAGGTGAGCAACTAGATAAACAAGTTGCTAATTTAAAAACTTATTTTCAGGTACAGGCAAAGACATGTACTTTACATCGAGCAATTTGCGTAGTAGATGATACAACGCCGCTTTAAATGAGGAAACAAGTAATGCGCACAAACCACCTGACTAAGCAAGAAAAAATGGGCACCTGTATGAGTAAACCTCTGCATGGGCGACATCTCAATGAGATCAGCCAAGAATATGTCGACAATACAGCGTCGAACTATTGGTTGACATCAGGAAAGATGTTTCTCGAAACTGAGGGTTTCATACTTTCCATTCATTATTCACCAATAACTAGCTGACAAACTGGGCCTTTTCCAAACCGACCATCTTCCTTATTATTAATACGTCCATGACAGAATGCTTGAAAATAACAACTACAAGCTATACTGGGACCGCACTGTGCTCACAGACCAACCAGTGGTACATAAAAGACCGGATCTCATACTAGTTAATAAACTTACTAGGCAAACAACACTTATTGATGTGACTATAGCCAACACCAATAATTTACGTACAGTTAGGGACAGTACCTTTATTCTATCTACTACTGGTGTTATTCCCAAAACTTTCTAAAGAACTTAAAACAGCTGGATCTTAATGAACATCTCTATAAGGCCATGCAGAAAGCCGTATTCCTCGCAACGTCCAGATGTATACGAAAATTTTTGGGAGATACTCCAGCATACCAAGTCACATAGGGCTCGATAACATGGAAAGATTCCCACCAGAGCTCAATCTTTTTGATACCGTACGTATCTGGGATGAGTGAATTTTCCCCTTAGAGAGAGTGTGATCTGTATGGCTAAATCTGGATATTATGAATAGTAACGTTTATTTGGGAAGCTAACAATATAGATTACAAGAAATAAGAAGCAAAATAAATAGTAAATAAACATAAAATTTCACTGAAATGAAACTACCATAAAAGAAGCACCCCTTGTGCGTGAGACTTAAAATATATGTTTAACAATGATTAAATATAATATTATCTATTAAAAATGATTATACGTATTATATTATTAAGGTAATACTTTACAAATAGAAACAAAAAACCTACCATACCTACCAAGAACTGACGAAAATGTTCAAAAAGTTGTAGGGAATCAGGAACTCCTAGCGGATCACTAGAAGATGGTCGTATACTAAATGGTAATACGGAGCCTAGAAGTGTGTTTCATTTTGAGTTACCCTAGCAAATTTTAAAGTTTGTTACTAAATATACGTAAAAATTATAGTTATTCTGTGCAAGAATGATAAGATTTAAATAATATTGTCGCAGCTATTATATAGTCCAGCTAATATTATAGTCCCTAAAATAAGTTCTTAAAAAAATATTTATATTATGAATTTGTTATGAAAATCACTCCAAAATATGTTTGGAAGAATAACCAATTGTAATCCACTATAGCCAAGAAGAAGAGGAAGGCCAAGAAAAACGTAACGTCTACATTACTAGCTTCAGCACAACCCCATAGTCTCAGTATTTTTTGATATTATTTTGATATGATTTTTTGATTAATAATTTATTGTAAATTGACAATTAGAATATCTCGGCGTATCTTTAGAATACATTTTTTTTGTATCGCGTACCTAGTTCCTCTCTTGCCTTCTTAACGTAGACATTAAAATGCAGTGTTACATTTAAACTACTACTAATAAGGATTTTTACAGTTTTAACTGTAATTTCCTGTTAATCGGTCTCTCTAGCTCTTTCTTATCTACCAGTCTTCATCTTTAGGATTTCTTCTTTCCACTTTATCTGTAAAGGATTTTCAGTGTCCCCTTATTGTCTTTTTCTAAACTAGGCACTTTCTAAGTCCATTCGTTTGACATTTTTATCCATATAATCGATTATATCAGTCCACATCCATAACTTTTTTTAATTTCTGCACTTTTCTTTTTCCGTTTTGTGACTCTACAATTTCTCCTTAGAAATACTATCTCTGATCTCATTTTGTATTTTTGGGTCAGTCTACTTCTGGTCATAGTGTTAAAATGTTTGCGTTTTTGTTTTTCTTTAAATCCTTTGTTTAACATAGAGTTCAGTTTTCTTATACAGTTTCTAGTTTGTCTTAGTATAATATTTGAAATTTTTCCAGTTATTCTCCTGTTTAATACTATAAATATAAACTTTTTGAATTTGTCTGTTTCTTGATTTCTCTTTCTTCATCTATTCCCATTTGGTTTATATCGTTACTTTCTGTTGTTATTCGATTCTATTTAGGTTCATTTCCCCTACATTTATTGTGTACTCTAGTCCATAAAACTAAGGACGTATTCATCGTAAGCATTACCTCCTTAATCGTGACTTAAGGTTTTGAAATCGCGAAACTTAAAATATATACATAGGTATTCATCTATTACAGGTATGTAATTTGTCATATGCAAGAAAATGTAGGTTAATAGGAAGAAGCAAAATAAGATTGCATATATTTGTCTGTATAAAATGTTTACAGGTTCATAAATTGATTTTGCCATAGATAAAGTCGATTTAAAACGTTTTTTAAAAACATTTTCGCTATATATTACCTTTGTGTTTGTATAAACCATAAAATATATTCCTACCAAATTTGTATAATTTTTTATTTTCACAAATTAGTATATACTAAAATCCATTAAAAATTTAAAAATAAATTCCCATTAAAACTACTGTTATTTATTTTAATTTTTATGGGTTGTTGCTAAAATATCTGCAACATAATATATAATATACATAATCATACGGGGAAGGGACCATAATTTGTCGGCTTCAGCTAAGAAAATGAACTTAATAATATATATATATTATATATACACTCATATATCGACAAAAATATCGAATATTTTGGAATTCTCTAATTTTTCTTTGAAAATAAGTTCTGGTTAATCAAGTCGTTTATTATGAAAAAGAGTTTATTTCAACAATGTTTAATAAACAATTTTAGGTATTTATGCGGAGAAAATTGCGAAAAAAAAATATTACTTAAGGCTAGGTAAATAAGGTTTTTGTACTCTAAACTTAAATGCTTAAACAAGTCTTTTTAATTGAAACAAGTGCATGTTCAGTAACGAGTATTCCCCCCTCTAGCTCATATTACTACTTGCCTCCTTCTCGGCATGCTTTTAAGTAAATTTTGGACATACTCTTGGGCAATTGCATTCCATTGATTCTCATCAAGATAATTACTTACCATGGAAGCACCATGTGGTCGAGCATTATAGTGTATTAACATATATCTGTCAAATCTAATGTAATCAACATATGGCAAAACATGATCTTGCAGGATATTGTAAACGTAATAATCATCAGTCATCCGTCCAATCACTTCCACAAGTGCGGTGCGTCCTGTCCAACTAATACCTTCCCAAAGCATGCCAATACCTCCAAAACTAACGGTCTCGGCAAGATTGCAGGTGGAGAATCGTTCTCCAACTCTTCTGTAGACGTGACGACCATCTGGCTTATATAATAGGATTCTGGTCTCATCAGTGAAACGAACATTTTCCAGTTGTCGATATTCCAATGAATATGTCTTCTTGCATATTCTAAACGACGAGCTTTATGATTTTGAAGAAGACGTGGAACTTTTGCTTTAAGTTTGCTTTCTTTAATCTTCGTCTAACTGTTTTTGAACTTAGATTGACTTGTCTGACATTTATTAGCTCATTTCTGACCTGCATCGATGTCAATGAGCGATTTCTTGTAGAATTAAGAACCAAAAAATAGTAATCAATTGCGGTTGTGCATCTTGGGCGTCCGTGACCAGTCCTTCGTACAAAATTGTTTCTCTCATGGTACCTTTTTAAAATATGTATTTAAAACTGTAGATTGACTCCTGAGCTCCTGAGACGCCGTGTGATATTTTTTTGTTTCCAAAAAATATCGCACGCAAATACGCTTCCTCGTACAAAATTACAATCTGTGCTGCTTGGGTTTCATCGCAGTGTAGAATTGTTGGCATATTTGTTTTAAACTTACTTGAATCAAAACAATATTTAATTAAACTTAATAGATTAAACTAAAAATAACCGAATTACTATGGTTTTTCCTTTACGTCAAGAAGGTTTTTTATGATAAAATGTACGAATGACATGAAACGCTGAATAAATGTCAAAATATTTTAAACCAATTGAGTACATCAGCCTACTATATGAGTAAAATCAGTAATCTAAAATTATTTTGAGATAATAGTGACTACAAAAAAGAATTAAAAAAATCCAAAATATTCCATATTTTTGTCCATGAGTTTATATGTTAATTATATAAGTTACTATAATAAGCTCATAAGTTGTTGGTTGCGCAATATTAGAATACACATATTTTCTAAAAATCAGCTACATATTAATCTCAGCTTCTCTGTTATTTCACCTAGAATTTTTCATCTCGAATTAATTACTTACCATCGACTTAAACCTAATACAACAGCCTAAAAATATCAAAAACCATTGTCTAATTTTCAATATACAATGGAAACTACTTATAATAAAATATCGTTCTTTTTCTTGATGTACCTATCCGTGACGAATGTTGGCGATTGTCATGGTAATCTATATTGTGTTAAACCAGGTTCTGAGATTTTTTTAACTAAGATGTTGTAGAATGACATCACGAGGGCATATCGTTTATTTCGAATAATGTGTCCGAATTATTTTAACTTTCGAGATTTGGGAGGACCTCCTCATTTGTGACTCGGTCAGTTCATAACCATCCAAAAAATATATACACATTTCTGAAAAAGAAAAATAAATGTCAAGCTGCAGCTTTTATGTATAAAACAACAAATATGTTATCTGAATACCAGAACACTGTATTGTATAAACCCGTCAGAAAACAGCTAGAAACAGCTGGATCAGAGATTTTCACATATGATTCCATCCAACGAAGAAATCAAATATAACGAGAACGTCAATTGATTGTCTTTAGAAGCTACCAATAATGACAAAGTTACGGGAAAAGATACAGACCCCCCACCAATTATAAAACCCTAACATGAGATAAACAATGAATCTGAATTCAATTCCAATTTCGTGTGGATACCTTCTTACCACTACATGGAAAAAATAAATGGGATATTATAAATCGTCTACGAGTTCGTCATACGTAGGTAACATATCAGTACTCACCAAACAGTAAACACCTAACTTTTGGCAGGATTTGATCTAGTAAACCAGTTGCAGAACAAATTGACACAAAGAAGACATACAAATTTTTTAAAACTGTAGTTGTTTGTAAATATCCTCTCACTAAAAATTCTCAGCAGTTGATGCTGTTATTTCTTTGATTAAATAGAAAAATATTTATCTCTTTTCATAGGCCTTCCCTTTGTACAAGGAAGATAATGAAAATGAAGAATTATTTAATATATTTATAAAAATGATTTAAACAGTAAATAATTAACCTTAACCCTACGTTAGGCGCGTGGTATTTTGTAGCGGCTTTGGGCGCGTGGTCTACATATGTAGACCATTTTCTTTTATTATTAATTGACATCTGAGGTGATAAATTTTTAAAAGGATATTAAAAATAGATTTTTTTATACATATATTTTAACATAAAATTGTTGACAAGTTTATTATATAAAAACATAACAAAAACATAACAAAAAATAGGTACTCGAAAAATAATTTCACACTGTTAGGCGCGTGGTCTACAATCTTAGACCAATCGTGTTTACAGGTGTTTAAAAATTAGCACTTCACTAGCTCGCTGCAACGCACATACTGAACTTATAGATTACGGTGTTATTAATAGCTACTGAACGGCACAGCCTCATAGTATATTCCAACTCAAGACAATCTTCGCGACGATTATACACGCTTTGTTCAAACAGATGTGGTCTACAGTCGTAGACCACGCGCCTAACGTAGGGTTATTATCTTTAAAACATTATCTTCTTAGTTATATTTTTACTAAAAATGAATATATAATAATCACATAAACTCAAATTTTTACATATATCTAAAATTGGGAGAATACATTGATAAAAGGCTGCCGGTCAAAAAGTGGCCGCAAATACTTTTAATTTAAGAAAAGACAGTTAAGATTTGATTTTACGTATAGTGCCTCTGTATATTCGCTTATATGTATTTCATCCTACCAGTGTCATACATCAGAGCGACTGGTGGAGTGAAATCAAATATTTTCAATTAAATGGCTTCAATATAAACGCTATAGCGACATCTGAGAATAAATCATCGAAGCAAAAAATGCAAAGATTTCTATTGACGAAACGAAATTTCATATTTTTGCTTTAATCTGTGCTTTCTATAAATTGCAAGGCAAAGCAGATGATGCTAAAGGTGTAAGAGAGATAGGTACGAATCTAAAAGTTGCATTCCACAACACATCCCCTCATCTAAGCAAAAATTCGTGGCGCATTGGTTTCTTGTACTCATAAAGAGTAAGCTAAAATTAAATAAAAGACAGTTAAGATTTGATTTCTCGTATCATGCCTGTGTATATTCGTTTATAACACTAGCTCCTAAAAGAAATATGGACACAGAAATCTTTCCCCAATGATTGGAAGATAGGAACACTTTGCACTATACACAAAAAATGAGAAATCTTTGAATGCTCTAACCATAGAGGAACTACGCTTCTAAATGCAGCGTACAAAATATTGTCCACAGTACTATATCACAGTATGGCATCATATGCAGAACGGATAGAAAGAAAATACCAGGCTGGTTTCAGAGGTGGTAAATCGACAATTCATCAGATTGCAACCCTGAAAAAAATTTTGGAAAAAAACACTGGAATATGGCATTGATACTCATCACGTATTCACAGACTACAAAGCAGCCGACTCTGTGAATAGAAGAGAAATGTTTAAAGCAATATAAGAGCTAGGAATACCAAATCAGTTGGTAAATTTAATAAAAAACTAACTCTTGAAAAAGTTGTTGAATGTAGAGTACGAATTTAGGGGGAACTGTCTGAACCTTTTAAACAAATAACAAGCTGCGCCAGGGAGACCCTCTCTCCTGTATACTGTTTAATCTGGCTCTGGAATAAGTAATAGGTATGTCACAAATCACAACCATTGGTTCAATATATAATAAATCAGTGCAAATCCTTGCCTATGCTGATGATATCAATATTGTTGGGAGAACGGAAAACGCTGTTCGTGAGACGTATGTATCTTTGAAAGAATCAGCTACAAAAGTATATAAAAATAAGCACGCAACCACAAATCCTACGACCACTTGTTATAGAAAACAACGTCATAAAAACAGTGAACGAATTTGTGTACCTGGGAGTGCTCCTTAACACTGAAAATAATACTACCGCAGAATTTGCACGGCCAACAGATGCTAGTTTGGGCTTAATCTCCTTCTCAAATCCACAATTATATCCCGAAATACAAAAATAAAACTCTACAAAACAATAATACGCCCAGACCTAACACATGGTTGAGAGACCTGAACTCTAACAAAAAATAATTAAAGAAAAGTACGAAGGCGAATATATGGAAAAGTGAATGACAATGGAGTCTGAAGAAGACGATAAAACTTTACAGAACTTTACTTTACTGGAGTATCCAGATGGATAGGGACGATTAGAGAGATATTCGTTTATACGTATTTCATCCTACCAGGATTCAAAAGAGCGACTGGTACAGAAGCTCTAAAAGTAAAATCAAATATTTTCCGTCAAAAGAAGCAACAATAAAATGGCTTCAATATGGACGATAAATTTCAAGAGAAAACAGATGATGCTAAAGTGTAAGAGAGATATGATGGGGAACCTAAAAATTGGATACGTTGCAAAAGTTCCACTACATATCTCCTCATCTAAGCAAAAATCTTCGGCGAATTGGCTTCTTGTACTCATAAAGAGTAAACCGAAATAAAAGAAAAGACAGTTAAAATTTGATTTCATGCATAGTGCCTCTGTATACGTATAGGCGAATTTACGCTTAGATACGAAGAAGATACAGAATCGACCTCGTTTCTTATTAAGCTTCTTTCACTTGTAATACTCCATTTGTAGTATTTTGCAAGAAACATGAGTAAATTGTAGTTTAAAAATCGGGGCAAAGGTGTATTTAAGCTTAACAATGCCTCACTCAAATCATAGTTAAATATCTCTTGCTCACTTGATTTTAGATTACCTGATTGTAAATACCTAGATATCGAATCTTACTTTTTCTCTCCAGATTCTAATTTATTTTGTTTTGCCCTCGTGTAATGTAGTTTTGCAATGCTGAACTATTTAGTATTTTTTTTGGCAGGTTATCTGCAAAAAAAATTCTTTCAGAATTTTAACTAAATAAATTTTAGATCGAGGTGTATTTAAAGCATTTACATGTCTAACAAACTAACAACAATGGAAAATGTGTATTTTATAGTTTTCTGCACAGTTGTTCGGTAGAATTCAAATCGATCGGACGTGTGTAAATTATCGGCGTTAATAGTATCGATAACAAAACTTTTTTCCTATTTGTTTTTGCGATAAACAATTAATTTTGGTGAAACTATAGGTGTTTTTTCATAAAGATGAGTGAATTAAATGGGGGCAGCAAGCCCCCTGACCCTTCCCCTTATGATAAAGATGAAAATCAGGTTGGTATGATGGAATTTACAAATATGGAAACAATTTCACAAAAACAAGAGAACCAGAATGTAAGTACAAATTTAATGTCTAATTCTTTGGGAAAAAACGATAATGTTTCTAACGTTAATGAGAAGGTAAATAATAGACAGGTTTATTTATATACAAATAAAGATACCGGACCATTTCATGTTTACGTAGAAAATTGCTCGGAATCTTTCACCGGTAAGTTAAATGCTTTAAGAGTTGGTGACATTATTCTTTCTGCGTTTCCTGAATTGGACTCAAAAATTACAAATATTGATTCTATAGGTCGTAATAGAATTAGGATTAAATTAACAGACTACAAAAATGCAAATTATTTAATAAATCAAAAAAATTCATCAGTATTTGTTACAAATAACTTAGAATTGTATATACCTAAATTCATTCTATTCCGACGAGGGATAATTAGAGATATTGATACAGAATTTTCTGAAGAATATGTAAAATCAAAAATTAAACAATATGATAGTCATTGTAACTTTGAAATTGTAAACGTTCGGCGAATTAAACGCAAACAGGAAGTAATTGAAAATGATTCAAAAAAAAATAATTAACGTTCCCACAAAATCGTGTATTGTTTCCTTTAAATCTCAGATATTGCCGCGTTATATTTCAATAAATAAAGTTATTAAAGAGGTTGAACACTATACACAAAAAGTTTTAATATGTTTTAATTGCCTCAGATATGGGCATTTGGGTAGTCAGTGTAAAGGTCGCCCAAGATGTGGTAAATGCCAAGAGTCACATAATACAAAAGATTGCCAAATAAATGACTATATCCCAAAATGTTTCAGTTGCCAAGGAAATCACTATACAACAAATTTATCAGTATGTCCAGAGTTTAAGAGACAAAAATTAATTAAGGAAGCTATGAGTTTTTCCAACATAAACTTTTTTGATGCTAATAAACAGGTTCCCAAAACTTCCTATGCAGATATTTTAAATAAAAGCAATACGAGCCATCCATCTGACTTACTTGTTCAACCCACTTCTTCTACCTATTTACAATCTAGTTCTTCCTCTACTTCTGTTCAGAATATTCCAAAAGTCAACTCCTCTAGAAAACAATTTGCTTCCCATTTGCTCTATAACAGTAGCTCAAACGAATTAAAAGATAAATCTAATAAAAGGCCAAGACCAAATACTCCTGATCCATCTGAACAGATCAGAAAAGAGATTATTTCTCAGGTTAATGTTCCCAGTACTTCGGGAGGAATATTAAGTAGCCCTCAATACAAAAAAACAATTATCACAGATCGACAGTCAGAGGTCCTAGATCCTAGTATAATTAATGTAATTTTAGAATTGGTTATGAAAATTGTTAATTCTCTACAACAAACAAATAATTTAAATGTTTCTAAATCAGAAATCATCCAACTAATTAGTAAACATGTAAATCCAGATGTGTTATCAAATTCGCAGACCTAAACTGAAAATTAAATGTTTTGCAATGGAACTGTCGTTCGGCAGTCTCAAATAAAGTAAATTTAGAATTTTTACTCCATCAAAATCAAATTCATATTGCCTTATTATCGGAGACATGGTTTAAGCCTGGCTTGTATTATAACTTTAAAAACTTTAATTGCTTTAGAACAGATCGTATAGATGGATATGGTGGGTCAGCTATTTTATTGAAAACAAATATTAAATGTCAAGAAATTAGATTTAACATAAATATTCCTATTACTTACACATGTATTTTCTTTAAACTACCATCAACAAATAAAACCATTCATCTTGTATCCCTATATAATGAACCGAAAAACAAAACAACAACACAGCAATGGCTATCCTTTTTTAAAATTATACCAAAACCCTTTATTTTGGGAGGTGACTTTAACGCGCACAATGTCGCATGGGACTGTGAAGTTGATGACACATCTGGGAAATCATTGTTGGATGCTATCGAGCAGTGTAACCTTGTATTTTTAAATGACGGTTCACCACTCTTGTTCCTTTAACCACACATTCACGAGCATCTGCAATATATCTCACAATATGTACTCAAGATATTATAGCGCTACTGAATTGGAATGTTTTACAAGATTCCCATGGATCAAACCACCTACCCATTATCTTTTCAATTTATCACCCAAAGGGAAAAGATACCAAGATACTACACAAAATCTGGAATTTCAACAAAGCAGATTGGAATTTGTATTCATCACTCTTTACATCTCTAAACCAACCCAGGACGTATGGTGATCTAATTGAAAATTTCTACTTCTCAGCCAATACAGCAATACCACAATACACGAATATTACCAACAAACATCACATTCCAAAACCTTGGTGGGACAAAGCGTGCCAGGAAACAGCCCGACGCAGAAAATTAACTTATATTAAATATAAGCAAAATCCCACAATAAGTAACCTAATAGAATACAAAAAGATGGACGCATTAGCGAAGAAAACCTTCAAGAAGAAGAAAAAGAAAAACTGGAGGGAGTATTGTGAAAGTTTGAATCAAAATACTCCCATTAAGGAGGTATAGAGGAAAGTAAATTGCTTCAAAAATCGCAAACAATCCAATAAATTACCTATTGACCCGGACGAACCATGGATAACAGAGTTTTACCAAAAAATTTCTCCAGATTGGGTTCCGAATGATATTACCAACTCCATAGCCACTGTTTCTAGAGATAACCTTTGCTTAGATCGTCCGTTCTATCTATGGGAACTAAGAAGGGTCCTCAAACAAAATAACAATACTGCTCCTGGTAAAGACAATATATCTTATTCTATGATTTCTAACTTGACAAATGAACATAAAATCCATCTACTTCATATTCTAAATAATATTTGGCAGAAACAAGCACCAATTCCAGAAAGCTGGAAGGAGTATATTATAATACCTATAAAAAAACCTGGCAAACGTGATGACGATCACAATTCATATCGCCCAATATCTCTAGCTTCTTGTCTTCTTAAAACCCTGGAAAGACTAATTAAAAATAGATTAGAGCATTGGTTAGAATTTAATGACATTCTCCCACACTCCCAATTTGGTTTTCGCAAGTTTAAATCCACGCAAGATGCCATAACTTCTCTCGTAACAACGGTTCAAGTCAATTTCACGGAAAACTCATCTACTGCAGCTGCATTTCTGGACGTATCATCTGCTTTTGATAATATAAATTTGGATATCCTTGAACAAAAGTTATTGTCAGTCGGGATACCTATAGGTATAACATCCTTTTTGAAAACTTTGTACTCAGAGAGATTGATTTACTTAAAAATCAATGAGAAATTTTTTTCTCCTCGACTGTCCAATATAGGCCTGCCGCAAGGA
Source organism: Diabrotica undecimpunctata (assembly GCF_040954645.1). NCBI lineage: Eukaryota > Metazoa > Arthropoda > Insecta > Coleoptera > Chrysomelidae > Diabrotica > Diabrotica undecimpunctata. The sequence goes on along the minus strand of NC_092804.1, from coordinate 106,036,517 downwards.
AGTATTTTAAGTCCACTTTTATATATTTTATATAATGTAGATTTAGAAGTCATTGTTCCTATTAACACAAAAATACTACAATTTGCAGATGATGTGGTACTCTATTCATCAGACAAATCAATCGATGTTTCTAAAAATATTTTAACAACAGCTATTTCAACAATACATGCATATTATGAATCAAATGGATTAACATTATCAGAATCCAAAACAGAAATCTGCTTCTTTTCCAGAAAACATAGAATTCCAGAAGGGTATATAAGTTGTGGTCAATTCAAATTTCCAATTAAAAACTGTATCAAATACCTGGGAACTTATTTAGACAGAAAACTTTTGCGGAAAGACCATATTCAACATATCATTAAAAAAACCGAAAAAGCTATGAATATCCTAAGAGCTTTCTGTAAAACAAACTGGGGTGCAGATCCCAACATTAGTTTAATGTTTTATCGATCTATGATACGTCCAGTTTTCGATTATAGCTGTCACTTGTATGGAAACGCATCGAACACCCATTTAACAAAAATTGAGGTACAGAAAAATAAGTGCCTACGCTTGTGTCTTGGGTATCTGAAATCTACACCAATTAATGTAATGGAAATTGAAGCTGTTGAACCGCCATTAAATTTACGGAGGCAGTATCTTACCGACAAATATATAGCTCGTACCATTAGCAGAGACCAAGTATTTCTTAAAGATATACACAATCTGGCTGTTTTAGATTTGACTAAAAGGTTTTGGTTTAAGAAAAAATCTCCACTCGTGGCGGTAAGCTATAGAAATCTGTCTAAATTCAAAGAGGTACTTTATAAGGGTCATCTTCCACCAGTTTATACTGAAAAGCCTCATGTACTGTTTTCAATAAAAATCAAGACAGAATTTCTCAATGATGTCCAAGGCCCCATGTTTAACGCATAAATTCAGAAGAAATGGCCTAATTATTATTATATATTTACTGATGGTTTAAAAAAAGGAAATAACACTGCTTGCGCAGTATACCAACAGAATTCTGGACTACAGCATAAATATAAGTTACCTGATGAAGCCACCATCTACACATCCGAAATGCTGGGTTTAAAGTTTGCTCTTTCTCACGCTTTGACAAAGGAAATGAAGAACTGTGTAATATTTACAGACAGTAAAAGTGCAGTAGAAAGATTATGTGTAACAAATAAATCCAAGCAATTGACTCATCTTGATACAGAGATTTTAAAATTGTACTACTAGGTTTCAAAGCTCGGAGGAGAAGTTGTTATCGCATGGATCAAAGGCCATTCTGGGATAATGGGTAATATAATAGCAGATGCTCTGGCAAAAGAAGCATTATCAAGCGGAGAAACCATAGACAACAATATTTTACCGGTGTCAGATATAGATGTATATAATAAACATCAGCTCAAATTAAAATGGCAAGCCAATTATACGGAATCAGAAAGTCAGTCATCCTTTAAATATTGGCAACCCACACTTCTTAAAAAAAGGTGGTTTCATTCAGAGTCCAACAGAAGTTTTATTAAAACTATTAATAGGCTAAGGTCAAATCATGCTCTAACACCTTCAAGAATGTGCAAAATGAATTTAGTAGACACTCCAAACTGTACTTGTGGTAAATATGGAGATTTAACACATATTCTATTAGAATGTGTAAACCAACAAGGAAACATTACGTGTTTATATGAAAACTTACGAAAATTAAATGTCTGTTTCCCATTTCATATAAATGAATTAATTTTCTCTGGAAACGTAGAAATCTATAATTGCATTTATCAGTTAATAAGGAATTGTATAAGAAATATAAACTTTAAACAATATAATTTACTAACCATAGAATTAAGATGAAACTTGTAAGCAATTTGCGAACATACCAATCATGTAATAAATCTTTTAATACGAAAAAAAAATAAAAAAAAAAACTAAAAAAAAAAAAAAAATATATATATATATAAAAAAATAAAAATAAAAAATATATATACATATTACATACAATATCAAAAAGTAATATAACGAAATAAAAAAAAAATAAAAAAAAAATAAATAAAAATAAAAATAAAAAAAAAAAGAAAAATTAAAACTTACATTTAGTACTAACTCGAACTTTGATTGTTGTTCTGTGAATACAAATTACAAAATAGTCTGGTCAATTGGCTATGCCAAGGCCATAAAAAAAAATAGTTTTCTGATTATTTTAATGTAGTTTAAAGTACATAGTTTTTTTTTTATTGAAAATTAACATGTTTCGACAGCTTACGGTACGGGTACGTATTGACATGGGTATAGTTTACAACATTATACATAATTATTTTGGTATACAAGCATTTGATATGAATTTTTTTTTGTGGAAAAGTTAAAACAATAAAGCTTATCACTATGCACTGTTTATATTAGCTGAATTAAACTTGTTTCTTTTAAAAATTTAAGAACACTGTCAAAATGGTTTGAAACACTAAGAATGTCTTTTAGATTTCCTTTTAGGCTATGCTTGTTTCTGGAAGAATCATACTGGCAGCAGTCCACTATCACGTGTTTGATGGAAAGGAGGCTATTACAGTAGTGGCTTACTTGAGGGTTTTATATAGGTTTACTTGTTAATTGTAATGGCATTTACTTACAATTTTACTTCATGCTGAGCAAAATCTTTTCCCCCTTTCTATAACCAATTGGATATACCTAGATTTAACAGTTTCTGCATTCCAAATTAAGTAATTCTTGGGAACTTTCACTCTATTTTCAGATATCTATTTAGTAAATTTTAATGGATTAAGAATAATATTATTTTGGAAATAGCAGATATGAAGATATTTAAACCATGAATCAACAAATAAATTCGTTTTTAAAACTTATCATAATGCACTTTTTTCTAAATGTACCAGTGTATGCAAAATTTGGAAGAAAATAGCAAAATACGCAAATGGAAATTATGCATATGTGTCAAATTAAGTCGGTACCATATGGAAAACTTTTTTTATTTTTAGTTTTATGAAAAAAAAATCTGCATATTCTCAAGCCTACTCAAATATTAAATTTTTTTTGTCATATATTCGGTTTGCCTAAAAATATGAATTTTACGTAAGAGTAAAATATATTTATTGTCAACAATATTGACATTTGTTAATAAGAAAATTTAATACTAATAATTGTAAACTACGGTTAAATATTTAGTATTATCGATCTGCTACGACAAAGTAAATCTAGGTATTTTCCCCTCTTTATTAGCATAATGATTATAGGATTGATAATTTAAGTATAGTGATCAGTAAATATAGTATGCGCTGGAAATTCTCTACTTGCAATTTGTCTACACCGATATCTAATCTAGGATGCAGTGATAAACCAATAAATTTTTGACATCGAACGTCTAATCGCTAGTTACACCAATTATTTAAAATAAAGAAATGTCACATCTATTAACATTAAGTAGAAAATGAGAAATGATTATGGGAAATAAAAATATAAAACTTTAGTTATCCGAATAAAAATATTAACCATCCGGAGTACTAGTAGTGTTAGAGTTAGCAGAATTAAAGCTAAAATTTAATTTAATATTAATATTATTATAAAAGATTAATATTATTATAAAAATTAATATTAAACTCACCAGGCTTCCGTGTTAAACCGCTTCGATTATCAATGCGCCAGGCTTTCGACATCTTTCCTGATATTTTTTTTGAGTAGGCTCAGTGTTCTGAGATCCCAGACAGTACACTGTTCATTAATCACTGCACATTGGTGCCTGCTAATGCTCCTATTGATGTGTTTTTTGCGGTAACCATTTTGGATGAGGGCTTGATTTAAAATAGAGAACTCAGCAGATAACTTGCATTATCGCAAAGGCGTATTGATCTGGATACAAGAGTATTCATGACTGAATTAATTTGTGAAGGTGGATGCTGAGAGTTGTCATGCAAGAAATAGCCATACCAATGGTTACTTGCATGCCAACACTCATCACCGACCTTCACAAAATAATTCAGTCAATAATACCCTTGTCTGTCGAGACATACGCCTTTGCGATGAACATTAATAGTAGCATCCACAGGCATCAATCTCCCACTCAATCTTAACCCAAAGACTTAGACTCTCATCATACCAAACTGTTCATCCACACATCAAAGGTGTCAGTGACAAAATCGACATAATGCTAAATCAAGCGGAATAAAAACAATATTTATTCCCCAACAAACCTTTTTTTTTTTGACCGATCAATCCAAGACAATATTATAAATGAATAACACCGACTTTATGAAACTTTCTTGTGCAGACTGCCAATTATATAGATCAAACAAATCGTAAAATCCAAAATAGGATTTACCAATACTTCATTTCTGTTTGCAATTCCAACTCAATTTCAGGTCTAGGTCAACATCATCTTTATAAAGGTGAAAAAATTTATTTTTAAAATTTATCTTAAAAACCTAAAAAAAAAAGAAATATAGGCTCATCCACTTGTATAAACCAAGAATTATCTGAGCAGCAATAGTTATTGAAGAACAGTAAAATTGTCTCAATAAAAGGAGTACTCTCCTAAAGAAAATATTGCCCGCTCCACCTACAAGCTCTCAGGAATCTTTGCGCCAAACCCTACTCAAACGCCACGTTAGTGAGCCACATTATCACATCGACGGTATAAATAAACTGTCCATCCCAACCAGCATTAGTGTAGTGATTAGTAAACAATATGGTGCCTCCAATGATAAAAACCAAAAACCAACCTAATTATCTTTGACGATATAAGCATAAAAGATAACATTAAAAAAGAATTTAGTAATAGAATAACGAATATCAGAGAACAACTAGAAGATCCAGAGGAACTATAAAATGAATTTAAAAAGCAAGTTAACGAAATATCCCCAAATAATGATTATAAAAATTAAGAAAAATAAAAAGATGATAGAACGCATCTTAATTGAAAGAAAAAAGAAAAAAAAATTAATGGAACAACGTCGACTTACAAAATTAAATAAACACAATGTAAACTTTTACAGAGAAGAACTAATATAAAATTCGTCTAAGAAAAGTGGATGATAATGGAAAGAGATGGTGCCACGAAATGAAGAATATGATATCTAGGCACGAATTTAATGTGGACAAAAAAGTAAAAGGAATAAGCAAAATATTTTAAAAACGAGTTTTTTCTATACTATTTGACAACAACAACGAAATTATTAACGTAAATAAGAACGAAATAAGAACAGAGTGCAACTGTATATATTATAGTTGTTTAAAAATTACAGATATAATATTACCGAATCCTACCAAAATTGTACTGATGGCCCAGATATTATAAAAGCAGAGGTAAAACACGCTTTAAAAAATGATAAAATTAGGAAAGCTTGTGGACCAGATGATACACCGACGAAGTTGCTGAAGCTAATAGATAACACAAAGATAACATAAAGAAGATAACATAGAATCGTTAATAAAACGTTTTAATGCAATATATAACACTGGAGTTATTTCTGCAGACTGGCCTAAGTCCATCTTTGTCACAATACATAAAAAACACAATGCTAGAAAATGTTCAGAATATTGATTAATTTGCCAAATGATCCACACTCTTAAATATTCCTAAAAAAACTCCACAACAGAATTAGAAGCAAATACGAAGAAGATCTCGAAGATACCCAGTTTGGTTTTAGAAATGCTATGGGAACTACGGAGGCACTTTTTGCGCTAAATATCCTATCAAAAATGGCGTGATCAAAGAAAAGATTTATTTGCATGCTTTTAAACTTCAAAAAGGCATTCGTTGAAGTATGGCTTGTAAAATTAATGTAATTGCTAAAAAAAATATAGAAATAGATGAGAAAAATATTGGTGTCAATAAAAATCTGCACTGGAATCAAACTACTGTCGTAAAAATTGGAGACAACTACACCGACGAAATCTGCCTAAAACGAGGAGTACGACAAGATTGCATTTTGTCCTCTACATTGTTCTATGTTTACTCGAACCACTTATTTAAAACATCACTTGAGAGTTAGATACCTTTATCATCTACTTCAAAGGCCCAAGATATATTATGCTGACCTCGTATTACAGAAATGCATATTAGATAGAATTTTTGTATAATATTACAAAAAGAGGAATCCTGTCTGTGTGATAAAATATGGGACTTGTCGTTATTATGAAACGTTGTACGCTTTATAGGCAATATAAAAATAATTAATAACAATAATTATTTAAAATGACTAAGAACAGGATGATTAAAATTTATTAGATATTTTGTCACATATCGCACACACCGAAATTCGTGAGAGATGTTTTAAGTTTAAATATTTAATTAGTCAAATAATTAAATTTCACACAAAAAAGTGTGTCAAATTATTAGACCTTTGTTTTAAAAGAATATTATTTTGCAATGATAGCAAAATGTAGTGAAAAGAGAAAGATACTTTTTGGATCTTGATCTTTTTGATTATTTTTTTGCTTTTATCCACTCATTAGTGCTCAGTTCATTGTTCCTATAATCGTTTTGGAAACGCATGATAGCATAATTTTATGGCTCATTGCAACTGTCTTTATACAGGACTATTCAAAGCAGAAAAATCGTAAATAACGATACTTTCTTGTCACAGTTTTGTATAAGGATTTATAAAAATTATATGATCATTCCGATAAACATATATAATCAATACAATATAGAATAGAAAGAAACTTATAAAAATTCTGCAAATTCTGCTATTAATAATTTTTAACTGGAGTGTGGTATTTGTTTTTTATTATGTAATAATCAGACTAAAACATTCAGATTTCTGGATACTTTTTACATTATGTCCGTAAACATTATTTACAAACAAAAACTTCCAACTCATACTCGTAAATAATTTAAACATAAAATAAAGTAAACCTAAAAACATACTATAAAATAATATTCGGGGATACCTATGATACCAATGATATGATAAATCATGATATGTTTGTAAATGTCTTTTTTGTGTTTCTAGTTCCTAAAAATGGAAAGAAAAGAGGTCTATGAGAGAAGAGACTCAAACCTTACTATGACAGAAAAAAGACAGGAAAAGGAAAGGTTAATTAAAAGATGGCAAGAAGAATGGAACAACATGGAGAATGTGGAACAGTGGACGAAAATGCTGATCCCGAACATAAGAGATTGGGTGGACTGTGGCCACAGGCGACTGGATTATTTGCTGACGCAGGTGCTCACAGGACACAGGTGTTTTAGGGCCTACCTCTCTAGGTTCGGAAAGGGTGACACAGATGAATGCCTATACTGTGAACACTCGGACACTGTGACACATACGATGTTAGATTGCAACAGCTGGATAGCAGAAAGGAATAGAATGGAAAGAGAGACAAGTGTGAACTTTGTTACAGTGAGAGAAATGATTGAGAGAAGGATTGAAAATAAAGCAGGTAAGACTAGCATACACTACTATATCCGTACAATGATCAAGAAAAAAGAAGAGGAAGAAAGACAGCTGGACCAACGGCAAAGGTAAGAGGGAAAGATGCTGGAAGTTGAAGCTAGAATAGTGGCTGTATAAGTCAGGCTGTATAAGTTAAAATGCGTAAGTCAGACTGTGGGAAAGGAGGAAATACCTGTCTAGAAGTGATGCTGTACTAGGAGCGATAAGGGTCTTCTACGCGCTACCTAGAACGAGACAGGGAGCCTCCTTGCTGATTAATAGAGTGTAAATGTGGATGAATGGAGAATGAATAAATAAAGATAGTGCTTCGGAAGTGATGCCGACCTTACAGCGACCATTCCGCTTTCGGATCGCTAGATGACAGAGGAGGGTCTGGTTTAGCGGCTAGGCGTTCAGCGTAGACTCGGCGACGAGAGAGCATTTTAAAGTACCTCGGGAACTTTCACCGGGAGTACGAATCCTGCACTCAGGTCAGTCAGGTGGCGTCCTGGACTGAGATGTCTTCTAAAGATTCCAGATCCCCCTTTATAAAGACGAAAAAAAAAGTTTCTAAAAATAAAAACTTTTATATCTTATTCTTTTACCTCGGTTGGTACATAAGCATTATTCTAAAGCTATTTTGTTGTCTCGTTTTAAAGTAATTACTATTTAAATGGGAATAAGCCACAATTAAAGGTTGAAGTAAGTTTATTGACGTTTCAATTTCCACTTCGAAAATGAGAACGACATTATTGTTAATTTTCTGTACTTTCCTCTAAATTTTCAGAAGTTCTCATCGGCTTAATATTGCCTAAAAAGTAGGCTATTTCTCATATCATCATCATCATATTTCCTACCCTTGTTATTGCCATATTTCCTTGTCCTTTCTTAGTTATTTTTCTTATACTTTGTTTCATTTACTTTCATTTTCTCCCGTTTCATCCCCATACTTTTTGATATGAAACTTTGGCCTTTTTATCTTTTTTCTATAGCTTTATCAAGAAGCTCTGTAATCATATTTTGTATTTCTTTGTCCTTTACTTTTTTGGTTGGAGACCAGATTAAGTTTTTACTATTTTTACTTTTTACGCAAGGATCACAACATTATTATCCATCTTAAGCAATATACCTTTTTCCCCCTGACCACTCTCTGTCGAAGATTCTTCACTATCATATTGATTCATTATGTTCTTCTTGTCTTATCTTCATTTTTTCCGACAAAATGTTCTATACAAGACCACTTCAGTGAAGCAGCACGTTATATTACGTCTTCTACTTTTATTCTTCTACGCATCTATTCATTTCGAACGCGATCTTTTTAAGTTATTCGCAGCATAAGTCTGCACGCTGTATAAGTCATTTGCTGAAGACTTTAATGGCCAATGTAATTTCCTCTAGAGCCTATGTCATTACTGGGAGAATGTAAGAATTAAAAACTTTCACTTTAAGATTTACTGGAATATTATTACCATAATTATATTTTTCTTTTTGGAAATACACTTTTTAATTTAAACCTTTATTTCACCGATATATGCTACACTTTGACAATAACTTAAAAATACAAGTAATATAAGAAGTAACGTAGTTTATGTTAAAATATAGACTGATAATGTCTTAAAATTAGAAACAACGCAAAGAGCAATGGAATGAATCATGCTTGGAAAATCACTGAGAGACAAGATTAGAAACACCGAGATAAGGCGTAGAACGAAGATTAGGGATATTGTGGAAGAAATTACAAAAATGAAATGGCCCTGGGCAGGTCACGTAGCCCGATATAATGACAACAGGAGAACACGGAGAATTCTAGAATGGAGACCAAGGACGACAACAAGAAGCATGAAAAGACCTCAAAAAAGATGGGTAGATAACATAAGAGCAGTGGCAGGAAAACAGTGGATTAGATTGGCGCAAGATAGAGAAAGATGGAAACAATTGGGAGAGATCTACATTCAGGAGTGGATGAAAAACGGTTAACAAAGAGAGAGAATGTCTTATGATTATTACAGCATTTATATGATTATACAATAAACAAATTAGTCTAAAAAGTATATATTTGATATGGTGAAAGCGGCTACATAATTCCATTGATTGACCCATTAGAAACGTTGAGTGCCAATGGGTAACAAACTTACTACCTCCGAAAGTTGAGAGCCAATGTAGTAAAATAAAAATCTCTTTGGGGGCCAATTGTTAGGCCTCGTCTAGCTCAGTCTCTCAGGTGTGAGAACTTCTTATCTTAGAAGTAAATTTGAAAAATGAGTTTGGTTAGGAAATAAAAAAATATAAAATTGAAATTTTAATATTAAATTAAATTAAAGCTAACCTTGCTTACAGCTTTACAAAAAAGATTTTTAAATGATAATTATAGCTTCTGATGTTGTCTTCAAGTAGCTCGACAGGATTGCAGAATGTAGTTGTTGGTTGCCAGTTCCAGTTGTTTTATTGGTATTAAACTCCTGAGATATGGTAAGTTCCCATGGCAGCTGCTACCTATTGCAGTATGTTACTCCCAATGGTCGACCATGTGGTTCGGGATGTCCTTACTCAAAAAGGTGGACAAAAGTTGATATTAGGCCAAAAAACTAGAATAATGAACTTTGTGTTAGCAATTGCATATGTTTTGAAATCTTTCCTGGCCATGTTAAGATGATATAAATTAATTAAATTATATTAAAGATACTAACTGCATATGCGACGAATTATAAGGTTAAAAGAAACATGTGCGGTGCAGGTTATGTATATACATATAACAAGAAGTCAAATTATAAAGAGACACTGGATATTAGTAAATATAACTCACCCCAAGAAAAGAATTAATAATATAAATGAATTTTTAATCGAAGCACACCTTTTTATAGATGAATGATATTTATAAAATATATACCAGTTCTACAGAATTGAAGCGACATAACAGAACAGACCTGTAAACTGACAAATATATTTCGTCGACTGAAGTATGGCATATAAGGCATCTCATAGAACTTGATGGGGTCTGAATACAGGGAACTAGAATATTAAGTGAGTATTAAAATTGGAATTTAGGTTATGATAGAACATTTTTAGTAAGCAGATAGTTGAATGAAGAGTTGATCGCCAACTGTTTCTAGAATAAAAATAGTAAAATGAAAGAGACAAATTAATAAAATCGAAAGAAATTAAAATAAAATATTTATTAAAATAAAAATAACAAACATGTGACGTTTATAACGTTACAGCTTCAGACAAGCATACGACAGCATTAAAATAAATCAGTTATGCTTGTTCTTAAGGAAAATTTTAAGTTTACCAACGACAGGCCTTATCATGCAGTTCTTTGATCTACTTCTGCGTGTTTATTTTCTCTGACCCCTCCAAAGTAAGAATCTTGGTCTTTGTTATATTCATTTTCAAGCATATTCTTTCTTAAACATTTCTTAATTCTTAAAGTATTTATTGCTCTTAGTTAAGTTCGCTACTAACTGTGGCAATATCGTTTGCAAAGCAGAGATGACTCTTTTTGCTTTCAGTTAAGCTGTTTGAAGAGCCAGTGTGAATTTTTTCTAAGAAATCATATCACCTTGTCCCACTTCTATCTGAATGTATATTTTGTTAGATTTTCAGTTCTCAAAATGTAATGTAGCGTTTCCGTATATATATTTAAGCTGGTTCTTGAGTCTATCCTCGTGATATCTATTGCTTCGAATACGACCCCCAGTTCGATTGAATCGACGGCTTTTGCTAGACAACAAACGCCAAGTGTAGTGATACAATGGTGTTCGTTGCATTTCTCTATCAATGTTCGGATTTCTGATTCTGTTCTGTAAGTGTTATAATCTTTGCGGAAACCTGGCTACTATGATCTCAGACCGGGACATATAGTAAAGATATAATACGACTGTAATATTTATTGAATTCTTGTATTTCATAGATAAATTTATGTTGAATTTGTTTACAAAACTTATATATGCCTTTACCACTGAATTAACTTCTATTATGTATCGTAAATAGCCTAATCGAAATTAATATAACATATTTGAAGATAACACTTAATACACATATATTATATTATATTAACAATATTATATAAAACATCAAGTTAGTTTTTTTAGGCAAAACCGCTAAAATGATTTTACTTACATTAAAAGAACTTGACTACTGCATGTTGGGTACAGTATAAAGCCATAAAGTAATAAATTTTATTGAACTTTATGGTCTTAGTCGCTCTATTCAAATGTGATACAATTATAACAGGTAGAGGGACTGAAATGACCCAGAGCACTGGTTTTGCCACCGTCTGGTTTTAGAAATATAAAATTTATTGCGTTTTTGTAGAACTGTGTCGTAAAAGTGTCTAAGAAAAACTGTTTATGAGTTTGGATTTTAAAGGAATGCCAATTTACATTTTTATTCGAGTGCCATGGCTACTGACTTCTCTACACTAAAAAATTGTGCTATCGGATTAAAATATAATGTCCACTCATTATGCAATGTGTGTCTAAAATTATTTTGATTGGTTGTTATAAAGATTGTTTAAGATATCCGTTAATAATTAACATTTTATATTCTAAAAAATATGGTCTCGGTTTATGTTCTTATTCTTTTTCTTTCTACATCAATAGAGACACTAATTAACTCTGTTGCTTGGTCGTAAGTTCATTACTTCCAGTAAACAGTCTTGTCTTCTTTATAAAACCACCAATTTTGTTTAGAGTTTTCATTATTTTTATTTATAAGTATTCTGTAACACTTTTCGGTTATAAAATATTCACGAGAAATTATTTGTAATTCTTTTCCAAGAAATTATTCTGTCAAGGAATTATCGACCATTTACATTTTATTTAGAACGTTTATTATGAGAGATCTTTTAATATAATAATTCATTTATGTATGGGCATCAATTGAACTGTAAAAGCTATAAAGACATAAAATAAAACCAACGTTATAATAAATTGTATTTTGGAGAGGACATGAATAGAATAAGATACCTACATTTGTACTGAAGCTAGCGAATTACCGAAGCTACACCCTGTTTAAAACAATATTTTTTTTAAACAAGGTTGCTGGTTGTACATCTCCTTACTGAAAGTTTGTCTGGACAGATTCCTAGAAAAAAATTTTGAAATATGGGAAGAATGGTGAAAGACGACACCTTTTTTACATTGCTCTTATGATGGCCAAATAGTCATTGCAAAAGATAAAAATCTTAGCTATAGGGTATAAAAGTTCTTCTTCTTGTTGTGTCCTGCTCAATTATTGTGCGTTGGCTATCAAATTGGCATGACGTTCGTTTTCTACCTGACCCTCTACTTCCATCTATCTCGCCTTGTAAAATTAGATGAAGTATATTCTCTCTCTCTCTGGGTGATGCATAACATGGCCTAAATATTACAGTTTGCAATTTTTGACTGTTCTGACCACTTCTCTCTTGAAGTGAGAATCACACTTCTCTGAATCACTTTTCCCATCAGCTGTAGAACCACCTCGTTACAAACTATATCTACTCAGCTTATTCGCAAAATTGCTCAATACACCCATATTTCTAGGTTTCTTAGAAGTGTATCTGTTAAAGTTCAACCTTCGAAACCATAATATAAAATAATAGGGAATACATAATATCTTACTAATCTAAGTTTCAGTCTGAAAGTAATATTGTTTCTACATAAGATTTTCTTCAGCTTAAAAAATGCAGCTGTAGCCTTCTCTATACTTAATCTAATTTCTTTTCTCATGTCCCAGTTTTCATTTAGATTACAACTGTAATCTAGTACAGGTAATACTGTTGGTTCTCTCCGGTAGTTGTTCTCCATAAGCTCTTATCACTTCTAGTTGTATTGGTGTTTTACTGACAGCCATTACCTTTATTTTTGTAGTGTTTATCTTCAGTCCATAGTCATTACACGTTGTGGTAATCCTATTAATCAGATGCTGAAGATCTTCGTAACTATTTGCAATTAACACTGTCTCATTCGCGTACCTCAAATTATATATATTCATGCCATTAATTTTGATACCACAATAAATACTCTTCAATGCTTTATTGAAAACGAGTTCCGAATAGATGTTTAATATTATTGGGGACAAAATGTAGCTTTTTGTTACTCCTCTTTTTATTTGATACTCTTCAGAATTATCCTCGTCAATCTTGATCTTTGCACGCTGATGCCAGTACTTTCGAAGGATGGCGATCCAAATGGCAATTGTAGTTTTGGAAACTGCTGAGCAACCTGGACTTTTGGACCTGCATAGAATAGGATTATTCCATGAGAATTTAGATACAGACTCTGTAGTAGAGAACATGAAGCAGTCAACCATATCTTACATGACTCCGAAATATTAGATCACAGGCGCTAATACTTTTTGGAGACAACCAAGTGGCTCCAAAAATGTATAGTACCCATCCAATGCACCTGTACAAGCTGGTACAGGGTTTCAGAATCCTGAAATGGGTTTCATGAAGGAATGGAAGATGTATATTAAGCCGATTGACTGCAGTACTAATGGTTTATAACAGACAGACTCTAGGAAAAACATTGGTTCCATTCGCCTATCCAATTTTTGTTTTTTGGTCAAAACGAAATCAGAAAGAATTGGAATTCAGTTATTAGGTATAAAGACGAAATAGGAACAAATAAAATAATTTAAAGATAATAAATTTTTAGATTTGTTATCCTTAGTAGTATATTATTATTGATATAGTAATATAATATAAAATATTTAAAAATAATTTATTTTTTATTTAGTTAGAAATAATATTAATAATATAAACAGTTCGTCTCTACATAATTTTAGCAATTATAATATTATATATGACATCATTTCAAAATCTCACTGTGTTAACTAATTTCTGTGAAATATTTTATTTCGTACAAGTCGTAAATCCCACTAAATTTGACCTGCTGGCGTCCTGTCAACAACTTTCATCACATTCTCAACATTTCAGTTTTCAAAATATCTTCAACACTTAGGAAGCTTTAACACAAGCAATAAAAATCTACTGTACCTGTTCTATTTACAGTAGCTGCTACATGCTGTGCGAAGTTTGTCGTTGACTACTAAAAACTGATTAATGAGCTTCTTGGAAAAAAGATTAGTGATGACATGTATTAGATAGCTCATAGCGAAATCATATAGATCATTTTTTAGACTCGGAAATACTTAGTAACTCGATATATTTTTTTCACATCGTGTTTGGCAATATTTTAATTTGATTATCAAACAGAAGCCAATATTAACTGTGTTACATACCTAATAATATTGGATTTCTCATACCTACTTATTATGGGGATACATAATATGAATATTAGGTAATTAAACCTCTATTATTGCTTAAGAAGAAATAAAAAATATCCTTTAAGTATTTAAGAAGTCTAATAAGAAGTAACTTTACATCTAGACGTCTATAATGAACCAGATATCGTAAGGTTCATTAAAACATAGTGACTTAGATGGACTGGACACATAATACAAATGTCAGACAATGTGATTGCTAAAAAGCTAAATACAGGAAAACTTATAGAAAGAAGAAGCAGAGGCCGACCGCGAATTAGTTAGTTAGATGGAGTTGAAGTATAACAAAGAGATTATAATGCAAAGAAGTCAGAATAGGCACATGGAACGTAAAAACCATGGCACAGGAAGGTTAAATCCATAATGCAATACAAGAAATAGCACACATGCAACTAAATATTCTGGGAATAACCGAAATGCGTTGGCCAGGTTTAGGAACCGCAAATATCGGGGAACACCGCGTTTACTGTTCTGGAACAGATAACGGCAAACATGAATTAGGTGTCGGCATTATATTGACAAAAGAAGTGGTAAAATCTGTTGACAACTTCATCCCAATCTCAGCAAGATTGATGATGATAATTCAAGTGTATGCAACTACAACAGAAGGAACAGAAGAACTATACCATAGCATTATTCAAGTCGTGAAAAGGTTGAAAAGGCAAGACCTAACAACTATCATGGGTGACTTCAACGCCAAAGTTGGGGCCAGCAAAACATCTGCAGTTGGACCATTTAGCCTAGGAAACCGGAACGATCGGGGAAGATACATTGGAGATTTTTGCGGAAGCAAATCAATTGGTAATAATGAACACCTGGTTTAAACTACACCCAAGGAAACTGTTCACCTGGAAATCTTCACAGGATTCTGTGGGAAGGATCGTAAGAAATCAGATTGATTACATGCTAGCAAATAAGAGGTATAGGAGCAGCTGTACATCTGTCAAAACATACCCTAGGGCAGACATAAATTCTGAAATTCTGATAAAGTCGATGAAGAAGGATGATGTTAGAAAACTGAAAGATCCCAATGTTTGACTGAAGGTGGGTGAAAACCTTAATACAAAAGTGCTAAAATACAGAAATTCAGGAACTAGAGAGGAAAGTCTGACCATCATACAAGAAACAGTGAGAGAAATAAAAGAACAATACCTGAAGAAAGATACAGAAAAACGGAAATCGTGGATGACCGATGAAATATTTGTTTTTTTTTTGATGATCCATAAGTTCTAA
This sequence comes from Diabrotica undecimpunctata, assembly GCF_040954645.1. Lineage (NCBI taxonomy): Eukaryota > Metazoa > Arthropoda > Insecta > Coleoptera > Chrysomelidae > Diabrotica > Diabrotica undecimpunctata. Next base: position 106,020,648 of record NC_092804.1, on the reverse strand, counting down.
GAAAATTCCCACGAATATAAGAGAATACATAAAATAAAATAAATAAAGAAAGATAAGAGAAGCCAAAGAGAAAAAAAAAACAGAACAATGTCAAGAAATAGAGGAGTATCAGAGTCGATATGATAACTTTAATGTTCATCAAAAGGTGAAGGAAATAGCTGGAAAGTTCCGGAAACGCAACAGCAGAAAAATAACAGATAATGAAGGTAATCTTGCCATAACCAAAAAAGATAAAAAGAAAGTATGGGAAGAATACTTGGAGAAACTTTTCCACGGCCTTAGAACAATACAAGAACCCACCGTTGAAGAAAATTTAGGTCCCGAAATTCTTCCAGAAGAAATAAATACTGCAGAACTTCTGAAGCTATTGGATGCAGAACAAATAAAAATAATAACTGAAATATTTAATGAAATATACAAGGCAGGAAAAATACCAGTAAAGGGACTAAAATTAGAGTTCGTACCATTCGTACAAGTTTGTGGAGACTATAGGACCATAAGCCTTATGAGCAGTCTACTGAAGCTGTTTTTAAAAGTCATCCACAAAAAATTGACCTGAAATGCGAAGAACAAATTGCGCACAATCAGTTTAGATTTGTAAACGCCGTTTACAGGCATAAACAAATTATGGAGGAAGAGGACAGGGATTGACGGAAGAGACCTAAAAATAATAGCTAACCTATATTGGAATCAATCAGTAAGGAGTGAGACAGGGGTGCATAATTTCATTACTGATATTTAATCTGTACTCGGAACTCATTTTTGAAGAGGCTCTACAAGATATTGATGAAGGCATCGTTATAAATTGGGTCGAGCTCAGTAACCGGCAGTATCCAGATGATACAATAGTGTTTTCCAATACCATAGAAGGGCTACAAAACTTAATGAACAAAATAATGGAAACAAGTAGAACATATGTACTGGATATAAACACCAGTAAACCAAGCTAATGATCATCAGCAAGGAAAACATAACTGGAGCAAATCTGTATGTGAACCAAAGAAGAATTGAACGTGTTTCACAGTACAACTACTTGAGAACTATAATCAATGAGTCGTGGGACAATACCTAAGAGATAAATGTCGCATAGAAAAGGCAAAAAGTGCATTCTTGACTATGAGCTCTGTGTTCAAGAGCCATGACCTCACATTAGAAGCAAAAATAAGGCTCCTTAAGTGTTAAGCGTACTCAGAACTTCTGTACGGAGTAGAAACGTGGACATTGAAGGCAGAAACTTTATCAAAACTTCAGGATTTTGAGCTATGGTTATACAGAAGGATCCTAAAGATACCATGGACAGACAAAGTCACCAATGAAGAAGTACTACGGAGGATGAACACAACCGCAGATATGGTCAACATCGTGAAGGACTGTAAGCTGGAGTACTTGGGACATATAATGAGAAATCAAGGAAATGAGCTAGAAAGACCTCAACACAGCTATTCCGTATATCAACCGACAGGCACCCTAAGAAGAAGAAGATGAAGTTGAGACTGACTTAGGGATACTAAAAATCAGAAGATGGTAACATATCGCTAAAAACTGAACAAAATGGCGACGATTCTTAGAGCCGTTCAGGAACGACAGATGATTGTCCAGTCAAAGATGATGATGATGAAATTTCTGCTTTTGATAAATTAAACGAAACATAATGATAACTCATCATGGCAAGTGTATAGGTAGGATGAAATGCTCACACCTCTTTTCCTTTGTCTCATTGTTTCAGGTATTGGTTAGCTGTATTAAAACATGCTGTTTCATGTATTGGTTTCATCTATTGGTAAAAAGCTATTTCGTGTATTGGTTAGCTGTATTATAGTTCACAACATATTTTAACATAAACTTGAATTTAGTTAGAATTATTTTCTTTGAAGACTTATTGTAATATTTATAATATAATATATTACGTAATATTTTATTGAAACTGGCGTTATGTGACAACTATAGTTTATCAAAAAGTTCTTCTGAGTTCAATTTTTGTAATGGCAAGTAATAAACCGATCATTTTAAGTAAAGTTATTTTATTCTACTTACAGTGGAACGATAACAAAATGTGGTACACAAATATGGTGCTGGATCAAAACTACGAATAAGAAACATTAATTCAGCAATATACTCGAAAATATGCATAATATCCAATGGAAAGAGATTACGTTGTTTGTGCATACCATATATGATTTAGCGACGAAGTTTTTTTTTTGGAACTTATCTTTAGACAATTTTTCCTTTCAGCATAAAATGTAAACAGCTAGAGTTTTTGAAATAAGAAATAAGTTAACCTTATTTTCTTTTTGATTTTCTAACTGAGTTTCTTAATTTTATTATTATTAATTATGTTTTTCTGCGTCTTTCTTTCCACAAAAAAGATATAGAAACGTGTAGAGTTGTGTAGAGTTTTATCAATAAATGCTGAACAAAAATAGAAAAATCAGCCTGAAATATCCTGATCAGTTATTCATTATTTGCAAATATTTAAATTTTCATTTCTTAATTTTAATTAGAAATAGTTTATGCATTCATCCTGTACATAAAAAACAACAATATGACATAAAAAATCACCCACACCACACTGAAATCGAATCCGAAACTTACAGTGTTGTGGTGGTCGCAAGCATTTCGATGAGGTGACAAATGACGGTCTGCATCGTCGATAGTCTGTCGTCCGGATCGTCCATCGGCCGGCTAGTCTAGTAGCCAGCGACACTTTCTAATGGAAGAAGGTAATGACCGACAGAAAGAGTCGAACACAAAACCGGCCTACGATATCCTCTGATAAGTCGTTCACTTTGATGATGGTGTCAATTCTCTGGTGTCTGTGTTTTTCTGTATGTTTTGTCTGACTAACGACACTTGTCCTTCTATTGTTTTCATTTCGAAGGTCAAAGTGCTCATTATGCTCTTCTTATCACAAAAATGATGTAATATTGTGGTAATAAATATGCAGCATTTAAAAGGATTTTTTTTTTAAATACTGGTTCTGATCTAATATATTTATGATGCCAAGGTTAAAATAAAATGATCATTCTGAAATTTGTATGCAATGTTTATAGCTAATACCTACCTAAGATATAATTTAAAAAATAAAAAAATTGATATGTTTTTGTACACACTGATGACAAATCAAAGTATGGAAAAGACAAGTATTTTTAAAGTGTGTAAACCTTTATTTCCTACCTGAGCGCTTTCGACTTACAAAAACCATCCTCAGAGCTATTAGGCCAGTCAAATAAAACTGCAATACATGCAAAAAGTAAAATAATTCCGTTCAGAGCTAACCCTTGAAAAAATTGATGTTTTGGTAAAAACATATGGATTTATGTCAAAAGTATCAGTTTAAAATAACGACGTCATTGTTTAAACATTTTGATATTATATTCTCTATTTTATTTATAGAAGAATTACCGTAAATCCTTATTTTTAATTTTTTTCAATACCGTAAAATGGGGTGTAGTTGACCATTAGGATGAATTTGACTGACAAGTTAGAAAATGTTTGAAAGTTAGAAATTGAACCAAAAGTGGAAGAAGGTTCACTCGTATGGTATACGGATGGATCTAAGATAGATGAAAGGGCAGGAGTGGGAGTTACTGGGCCCAATTTCAGGCTATCTAAATCTCTTGAAAACGTCCCAATTATCTTCCAGGCAGAAATACATGCTATAGACATAAGTGCCCAAGAATGTCTCAACCGGGACACCCGTAGGGCAAAAGTCTTTATTTTATCAGACAGCCAAGCCGCCTTAAAGGCCCTAATGTCATTTACATGTGAGTCAAAGTTGGTTTGGGACTGTAAACAATCTCTCAAGAAGCTGGCTGAACGCAACGATGTAACTGTGATGTGAGTGCCAGGTCACAAGATAATTGCAGGAAATGAGGAAGCTGACAGCCTCGCAAAAGAAGGAGCTAATACCCCATTCCAGGGTCCGGAACCCTTCTGTGGACTATCGAAAAGCCACATCAGAGAGGAACTCCGTACCTGGGAACTCAATCAACTAAGATCATATTGGTCTAACACACCAGGACAAAGGCAAGCAAAAGGCTCATAAAAGTGTCGCCTGCAACAAACCGCCTTCTCGAAATGAGTAAAAAAGATATCAAAATGGTCACTGGCCTTCTCACTGGTCACTGCCCTCTGAGATATCATCTCAAGAAGATGGGCAAATCAGATAGTGAGAACTGTCGTTTCTGTCACAATGAAAAAGAAACGGCAGAACATATACTATGCAACTGCGTAGCACTGTTCTACAAACGACTAAAATTCCTAGGAGAGGTCAGTCTGGCGTCTTTTTAAACAAACTTTAAGTGACGCGCTTAAGCAACAGCATAATCGTGCTGCCATCTATGCTGAAACATTAACAATTTTTTTAAGGAATTACGTAAAAAACTTGAAGGTGTTGAACCTAGTGCAATATTTAATAACGACAAAAGTAATTTAAGTGATGATCCGGGGAAAAAAACTAATATATTGTAGCGTGATTAAATAAAACGAGCGGTTCGAATTTATATACATATATTTATTTATAACTTTACAGTTCGGTACTCTCTTATCGACTAAACTCACTCCTAACAACGTTACATATATATAATAAAGTTACTTTTCGAGAACATTCTGACGTTGTCCCACCTCTAATTGTCTCCCGTCCGAAAGACGGGCGCTATTGACAAGCCGATTCTCTCTCGCACTCGATACGCCGCGAACTTTCGAGAGTATTAGAGATGCAATGCAACCGTTACCTGGGCCATGCCAAAAGTATGTTCGTAACACTGCTCCCCTCTTAAATCTGATTGTCCCGATCAGCAACTCTATATGTAGGCACAGGATGGCGGAATCTACAGGACTCTCCAGCTCTGCATGAACCCTTTAGAAAGAAATAACAGTCTACTGACTTTGAAGGATACGATCTCATCGGGTTAATGCAACACACAGTAATTCGTACGCCGGTTTCTCGGAAGATCACTTCAAGCATGCTTCTGACAATCTTCCAGTCCAGATTATCTAGTGCATGGCCTATTTTGGGTAAGGCCAAATTCTTGATGTCGTAATTGCACACAATTTTCTTCAAATTAGTTAGAGCACGCCATATATCCTCGTAGCTTGCCCTGTCTGTATACGACTTCCTGGTCACCATATACAGCAAAGATCGAGAACCATCTTCTAATCTCAGTACTCTTCCAACTTTAGGCTGCTGGTTTTTTAACTCGTCCAAACGACCGAATTTCTTATAAAATACGGATGAGATTCCTTTAGTCATCTCAAGATCTTGGGCAACACAGTGGGCTAGAGAGACGTTATGCGGAACACTAAAAAGATCCTGCTGAACTTCTGTGGTCACGCCGAATCTAGCACTCTTTCTCTCTGCGTAATTTGACATAAATTCATTAAAGCTTGGTCGCCGGTCATCTTTGATCTTATGTTGAAGGGTACGTGCTTCTTCTGTTTCATTTGAACCAGCATATGGTGCAAGACGATTTATGTGAACTACTTTTGGTTTACCTTTCGGCAACTTCTTAATTCGGTATATAACGTCATTTATTTTCTTTTTAATTTCATACGGACCTTCCCATTGTCTTTGCAGTTTGGGAGACAAACCTCGACGACGTTGTGGATTATAAAGCCAAACAAGATCACCTACTTCATAGCTTTCACTCTTGCATCGAGAATCATATTTATTTCCATCATTCGTCTCTGGAAGTGGACCTGCAATGTCGATTGCTACTCTTTCCATAGGACTACCAACATTGTACTGTTTCATGGGTGCCCTCTTTTTACCAACTGGACCATTACTGGTTGCACACAGTTCACATTTCCGGCACCATCTTCTTACATCATCTTTACAGTTCACCCAATAGAACCGTTCTCGAACCTTTTGCAGAGTCTTCGTAATACCAAAGTGTCCACCTGATGAACCGTCATGCAACTGACGTAAAACTTCTGACACTTTACTTTTAGGTACAATCAACTGAAGCTTCGTTTCTGTACCATCATCGTTCTCAAAGGTTCTATACAGAAGATCATCTTTCAGCACTAGGCAATTCCATTGGCTCCAGTAACACTTGACTTCTGGACTACATGCACCAATGTCTTGCCAAGAAGGTCTTCCACTTCGACGCATCCAATCCAATACTCTTTTTATACATGGATCATCTGCTTGAGCGTCTTGTAGCTGTTGAGGCTGCCATTGATCATTAATGACGGCGGTTCGTCTCACGGGGCAAAGTCGTTCTTCTAATTCAAGACAATGATTACGATTTGCACTGTATGCCCGTCTTGACTGAGCATCATCATTTGAATGACTCTTTCCAGCCCTGTGTTCCATTTGTTCTAGCTTTCTGACTGTTGTATTATTTTCTTGCAATTTACGGCGAATGTGACCTACGTTGCCATCATTCGAACATCTGGTTTCGTGTCTCTTCGGCATCATGTTGCGAACTACTTTCCGTACGATTTCCTCCAGACGTTTCTCGTTTTGTTCGTCGCTCTCTTCAGAGGTTCGTACTCGATAGCTCCGTGAAACTTGACTAGCTGTTTCATGTTCCAAGGCAATAGCGAGCGCTTCATCTAAAACTTTCGGTCTTGCTAGTCGTAAAGCTTTCTGTAGTTCAATGTCTCTTAACCCATTGACGAAGGCATCTACAGCGATTTCTTCCAAAACGTTGTCTGGTGCCTCTGGATAGGCCAACAGCGCTATACGAGCAATATTTGCTTCAAATTCTTGCAAACTCTCACTTGCTCGTTGGATTCTACTTCTTATTTGTACTTTGTAGACTGGTTGTAGATGGGCATCTCCGTAACGTTTATCTAGTCGAGTGAACAAGGTCTGGTAACATTTTTCTTGACCCTTAGGAATTGATCTTAGGATATCCGCAGCATCACCTCGTAAAGCAGCAGTCAAGGAAACAGCTTTTTCTTGTTCTGTCCAATGATTGGCTGTCGCAATAGCTTCAAATTGTCTAAGGTATATGGACCAAGAGGACTTTCCATCAAATGGTGGCAATTTGAATCTCATATGATGTGTCATTTCGTCTCTCGGTGATTCTTTTTTCACTAACGGATCTAAGGCTACCGTATTAACTGGTGGTAGCACTTTTGTGTTACTTATCATGGTCTCTAATTGTTTGATCTTCTCTTCTACTTTATCGAATGTTCTTGAGACTTCTTCAAATTTCTCATTGTTTTGAATACATATTTCTTTAATTATTTGTGAAGTCTCGTCGAATCTTCTAAATACATTTTCGAATGTTTCATCGAATCTTTTGGGAACATTCTCTAATTTATTATCATCTCTTTTAGAAGATTCTTCTATCATTTGAGAGACGTTTTCAAATTTCTTATCATTTTTTCTGAAACTCTCTTCGATCTTCATTAAAACTGCTTCTTCTGCTGACTGAAAATGGAATGTCTCTGGGTCATCTCCATTCTTGTTAAGAATATTCTTCAGTCGTTCTTGGAGGATCTTCTTGGACCCGCTGCAATCTTCATCGCGTTCTTCTAGCTGCTCACGCAACTGTTTTACTGAGAGTTGTACTAGCAGCATCTTTGGTCAGGCACGCGTACTTTTTAAAATGTTCAAAAGTCTTTTTCAAAAGTCACTGCTGAATTTATTTTTAAACAAATCAATTATCCTCACACCGTGACACCACTGTAGCGTGATTAAATAAAACGAGCGGTTCGAATTTATATACATATATTTATTTATAACTTTACAGTTCGGTACTCTCTTATCGACTAAACTCACTCCTAACAACGTTACATATTAAAGTTACTTTTCGAGAACATTCTGACGTTGTCCCACCTCTAATTGTCTCCCGTCCGAAAGACGGGCGCTATTGACAAGCCGATTCTCTCTCGCACTCGATACGCCGCGAACTTTCGAGAGTATTAGAGATGCAATGCAACCGTTACCTGGGCCATGCCAAAAGTATGTTCGTAACAATATTAAAGAGGTGTCAAATATCTAAATAATATAATAAATTATACTAAAAGTGCTGTGACAATTATGTTATGTGTTTCGGTAACTGGGGATATATTACCGCCTTATGTAGTTTATAAGGCTACAAATTTGAGGGATTTTTGATGCCTCTTCTTCTATGTTGTTAAAAAGAAATGCTGCAGTAAAGGTACACATGATAGTCGATCTAATCATAGATGGTTTAAGTCGATTTGTTTTACCGATTGGTTTAAGTCTATATTTTTGCCTCATGCTCATTTAATTGAAGGAAAGAAGGTCTCAATATTCGACAATCTTTCGAGTTATTTTACAAAAGAAGTGCTCACTATTTGTAAAGCTAATAACATTGCTTTCATTTGTCTTCCACCAAATGAAATGCACATACGCCAACCCCTCGACGTTAGCTTCTAGGGGCTAATGAAGAATTATTGAAAACAATTACTACACGAGTATAAGAAAGCCAATTCAAACTCATCGTCTGTTGAGAAAAGTTTGTTTCCAAGGTAATTAAAAAAACTTTTAGAGAAAATGGCTCAGTCTGGTGGAGTTAAAGTTAGAAATGGGTTTTATTCTTGTGCTATTTGTCTTTTGTTTTTATTTAATTTAAAATCATTTTAGCGCGTTTAGCTTTACCATGGTTAAACTAAAAATTATTTTTTCATAACCTTTCAAAAAAAAACAAAAATGAAAACTTCTATTATAATTATAAAAGAAGTATTGAAAAAAATTAAAAATAGTGATTTTTGTTTATTGGACTATATGTTACAATAGAATATTAATATAAATAACTAATTTAAAGTTTACAAGGTCTTACTTACTTTAAGTTTTAAAAAGTACGACTACTTGAGAGATATCCCATTTTGGTGGAAAAATCCACAATTTGGCTTCAAGCTATTTTTAAGTAAATATATTTATTAAAAAAAAAACGTATAAAAGACTGTACATTGGACTCCACAAAAACACACATTATTCAATTTGGTCATGATACGGGAGTCAGAACCCGACTATTTGTTGAAGTTGAAGTTACAGATAGAATGAGCAGAATCGAATGTCGGTCTTTTAAATGATTCCTCAAAGAAGGTGACAATTGATATATATTTTGTACATAGGAAACTAGGATTATTGAAATTATCAAAATCCTTATTTCATTATGAATTTCAATTCCTTAATTTTTTAATAAAAAAATATTTTTTTCTTATTTCACTATGGATTGCAATTTATCAATTTCTTAATAATTTCAATTATCTTAGTTTTCTATTTGAGGCATATGTCATAGAACGCTATGACTCAATAGGAAAGATTATCCACCAAGAACTAGCTGACAAACTGGGACTTCTCTTAAACGACCATCTTCCTTATATCAATACTTTCCTGACATAATGCTTGAAAATGACAACAACAAGCTATACTGGGACCACAGACCAACCAGTGGCGCATATTAGACCAGATCTCATACTAGTTAATAAACTTACTAGGCAAACAACACTTATTGATGTGGCGATACCCAACACCAATAATTTACGTGTTAAATACAACGAAAAGATCGACAAGTAGATAGATATAAAAATACAAATCAGGAGACAATGGAGAACGGAACGTACCCAGACAGTACCTATAATGTCATTAACTCAAACAGATTTTCTGAACCAATGTCAAAAATGTTGACAAAGTATGATATTAATGTTGGACATAAATCATCAAAAACGTGTGGAAAATATTTTTAAAATTTAAACACAAGGTTAATAAAGATCATTAATCAAATGTTATTTATCAAACAAATTGCAAAGACTGTAATTCAACATATATTTGGCAAACACACCAATACCTGCATAGAAGAGTTGTTACTGCACCTGCAAAAACATAGTGTACAGACCAATGCGTTAAACATAACAGCCCTAGCCAAACATTTTCTGGAAAACAGCCATTCTTTTGATTTTGAAAATGTACAGATTTTGGAAAAAGAACAAAATTACAACAAAAGATGCATGTTGGAGATGATTCACATAAAAAAAGATCCAAATTCTATTAATAATAAGAATCACATCAAAGATCTTTCCAATATGTATCATAATTTATTAAATTGAGCTGTTTTTAAATGCACATTGGCAGATATTTAAGGTACGACCCTGAACCACTCCTATTTTAAGATACCTGCCAGATATCATCTGTCAATGTCAGATAACAATTTCTTAATCCATGTTAAACTTAAAAAAAAGTATAGACATGAAATGTAATTCTATAATGTAATTTGCTGAAACGTTTAAGCAATAATTAAGTAGTTTATTTACAACATACCGACAAACCCAGGAAATAAAAAGTTTATATTTAAATATTCACGGTCAGGAAATAACAAACTATTTATATATATATATATATATATATATATATATTTATATATTTATATATATATATATATAATATATATATATATATAATATATATATATATATATATATTTATATATTTATATATATATATATAATATATATATATATATATATATATAATATATATATATATATATATATATATATATATATATATATATATATATAATATATATATATATATATATATATATATATATATATATAATATATATATATATATATATATATATATATATATATATATATATATATATATATATATATATATATATATATATATATATATATATATATATATATATATATATATATATATATATATATAACTGTATACATATATGTATAGTATTTACTTTAAAATAAAACAATTTCCGGTATTAATAGCTTTCTATTCACATTGGAACTCTTAATGATGAAGATAAATTGGACTTATACAGGCGTGTAAGTGGAATTTCAAATTTTACCATGAAATTGCCTTATTGTTCTTGTTTACGTTCCGTGTTTGATATTTTTTAGGATAAACATCGCCTTGTAAAAGCCATTTACGAATGCAAATGCGGAAGATTTAGAAATAGAAGCTTTTATTTCCAGTAAATATTTATTAAATAATCCTTCTCTTGGCCAACAGCAAGGTTTCTTTATTTAGTGCTAATTGGAAATATGCTCATTCCAAGGTTTTACGAATTTATACTTTTCTTAAAACTAATATTGCTGCTGCTTTGTTGCTAATCTGTTAAGATGTGTAAGGGAATTGTGTATGATAAAAAGAAAATATAAAAATATCAAAAACACTTCAAAAAGAAGAATACAAGATATCAACAACAATAAATTCACACCCCATTATGATTTCAAAATCTTATATATCGAACGCAAAAAACATATATTATAAAGTTGAATAAAATATTATCATGCTCCTAGATATCTTCGGCTTTTCAAATTATAAGTTCTTCTCTGGGGTCTCTATATATCATATCAATTCCTATGTATGTTTTTCATCTTTTAGCAGGTCTTCCTCTCCGTCTACTTCCCGGCGGGTCTCAGTTTAATGTTCTTTTCGGTCTCTTGTGTTCTGACATTCTTTTTATTTTCACGTACCATTGCTGACTCTGTTTTTCAACTTTTTTGTAATTGGGCATTTTACTTTAGATATCTTCACATACAGTCTAGTTCAATTGTTCTTATTTTATTTCGTATTGATGTTCATTGGCCATACTTCCGCTCCATATTGGGTTATATTTATCACTATGCTTTGAAAGATTTTTTTTTTGTTTTCATTGGTTAGACCGTTGTTCCGTATCACTCCACTGAGTGTTTTCGTTTCTTGTTTTCCCCGTGCTATGTTCATTTCTTTATCTTTTATACAAGTACCGTCTCGGCTTATCATTTACATTAAATACTTAAAAGTCTTGCAACCCTTAACAGTCTCTTCTTCTAAACTTAAGTTTAAATCTGCAACCTCGGAACCAATAAAAAAGTATTCCATTCCATTGTTCCAAAAATACTTATTGTCTAGCGGACAGAATATGATGAAATACATGACTTTATAAATGTTCGAACTGCAGCCCTTACTGTATTTGACAGTAACTTAAACGTTGTACAAATTCTTGTTGAACCTTGTTTATTGTGTCTTGAGAAATATTGTTTATTGCTGTCCGAATTCCCTGTTGTAATTCTTGAATATTTGCTGGTTTCGTTTGATACACAACATTCTTCAGATAGACCGACATAAAATAATCCAAAGGATTGAAATCTGGCGACCTCGCTGGCCATTCAATAGGTCTACGTCTACCAATCCACCTGTTCGGAAAAATTTCATCTAGGCACCTTCTAACATCTACAGCATAATGTGGAGGTGCACCATCCTGTTGAAACCATAAATTTTCATCAAAACCTCCAGGATTACGTCTGCTTGGAAACAAATTACGTAAAGTAGGTACCAGATACCCCCTTAAAAACTCAAGGTACGTTGCCCCGTTTAAATTACTTTCGAAAATGTAGGGTTTTATTTGCTTAGTAATTTATTGATGTTTAGTGACAGTTTAATACTACAATATTTTTGGTATTTGTAAATGTTTTAATTATTGCTTAGATTTAATTTAAAGTAGAAATGGAGTTAAGTGTAAAGCAGAGAATTAAAATATTTATGATGATTGTGTATGGACACAGATCGCGAACTCAGACGGAAGTGTGCAATTTGTGTAATGATAAATATTCAGGAAGATCTATAACGCGTTCAACAGTCAGTAAGATTGAAAAGAAATTTCGACAAACTGGTACGGTTGAAAATGCACGGAAATCAGGTCGTCCCTCTGCAAATGCTGATACAGCATTAGATGTTTTACTTAGTTTTGAAGAAGATGCGCACACTTCTGTGCGTAAAGTTAGTCGCGATATGTTAGCAAAACAACGGTACACAAACTATTAAAGGTTGAAAAATGGCATCCTTATAAAGTCAAACTTGTGCAGGAATTAAACGAAGATGATCCCCATTGAAGAATGCAATTTTGCGATGCAATGATGGTTAACTGCCACCGAGACCCTCTCTTGGTACAAAACATTATTTTTTCTGATGAGGCCACTTTCACGTTAAATGGCGAGGTTAACCGTCAGAATTGTAGATACTGGGCAAAAGAAAACCCCCACTGGATGCGTGAGCATCATACACAATACTCGCAAAAGGTAAATGTATGGGCTGCAATTTTAAGAAATCGAATCCTCGGACCCTACTTTTTCGAAGGAAATTTAAACGGGGCAACATACCTTGAGTTTTTAAGGCGGTATCTCGTACCTACTTTACGTAATTTGTTTCCCAGCAGACGTAATCCTGGAGGTTTTGATGAAAGTTTATGATTTCAACAGGATGGTGCACCTCCACATTATGCCGTAGAAGGTACCTAGATGAAATTTTTCCGAACAGGTGGATTGGTAGACGTGGAACTATTGAATTGCTAGCGAGGTCACCAGATTTCAATCCTTTGGATTATTTTATGTGGGGCCATCTGAAGAATGTTGTGTATCAAACGAAACCAGCAAATATTCAAGAATTACAACAGAGAATTCGGACAGCAATAAAAAATATTTCTCATTACACAATAAACAAGGTTCAACAAGAATTTGTACAGCGTTTGGGTTACTGTCAAATACAGCAAGGGCTGCAGTTCGAACATTTATAAAGTCATGTATTTCATCATATTCTGTCCGCTAGACAATAAGTATTTTTGATAATATTGTTAATTTAACTAACGCGTTACTTTACGAACATACACAAAACTATTGTATTTTTGTCTACCCTGTACCAATTTGAATCAACATGTGATACATTTTTGGAATCAGCTCAGCTAGAGTAATCCGAAAATTGAGACAAAATGGGGGTGTTCTATTTAAAAAAAAATAACGGTGACACATTCTTTCAGATAATTTTTGGGTGTAGCTGTCGTTAGTCTTCACGAGGATCAGAAATTTTAAATAATTAATCAGCAGGAAGCCGCAATTTTTTCCCAAAATGAAAACACGCTGGTGTTTCCCCTCTTGAATGGAACTTCGATAAGTAAGAACGAAAAGCTGGATATAGTTATCCCAGATAATTTCATGTTTATTGACAAGAATTTAAAGATGTTGAAGTAAAGTTCGGTTGAATCTCTCCACCATTCTGTCCGACTGAGGTCGCAAAGATGTTGTTCTGGTCTTAGCAACTCCCATCATTTAAAAAACAGATTCGATGTAAAATTGGATCTTGGTGGTCGTTAAAATTGTATCCATCAAACGCGAAAAGGTGGCTAGATCATTACAAAAACCAAAAGGTATTGTGAAACAGTGCATTGCGATAGACGAAAACCCTATATTGGCTTTGTCTGCTGGACCAATTTTCACTTGCCAATATCTACTTTTTTAAATCACAACATCCAAAATTTCATTAATACATGGCCATGGATAATTATCCTTGACCGTAACATAATTTAATCTTCTTTAATATACACAGAATGTAGTAGAGCCATTATTCTTTTTTACCAAGACAACTTTGGAACTCCATGGACTTTGTGATGTTTCTATTACACCTTTCTCCTGCATTTCCTTTAACATTGTCCTGACTTTTTCTCGTTCTGCAAATGGGACTCTTCTAGGAATTGTTTGATGGAAGCAGCATTTCCAGTGTTTTTTTAGTTATTGAGTTGAGTTGAGATATTTTCTACACTTCTGGTGTGGGAGTTACAGTGGTGCTGTTAATTTTGAAACCATCGGGATTTTTGTTCTTGCACAATAAAATTTCTGACTACCTATATAAATTCCTTTCTTTAATCGAACATCATAGTCGTTGATATTCATTTGGGTTCGGGAACGAGATGCCGAGCATTTTATCGAGACTTCTTGCTGGAAGGATGCCTTTGGGGAGTTGTTGGACAGCTGGTTCGAAGATTCTAAGAACAGTAGTCGGTAGGTCTGGTTCTGGTTTCGTAACAACGGGTACTATGATCTCGGATCAGGATGGTACTAGAATATTTTCTTTAACACAGATGCGGTATATTGTTTTACTTCATTCTGCTGACATCAACACGTATGAAAGGTACTCTGTGTCTTTTCAATTTGAAGAATATTTGCTTTTAAATCCAACTAACCTTATGGTGCAGCAAGAAATCCAGACCAACAATAATGTCATCCATGATATCAAGTTAGTACCAGTACACTCCGAGCTGCAACTTCATGTCGGTATAACCATGGATAGGAGCTATTGTTCGAGTTGTGGTTGTTAAAGCATAACTTCTCTCGCATCGGAGGATTTCCAAAACAGATACCATCTTTGGATGGACTATTGTGTGAGTTACGCCAGTATCAATGAGTACTTGACAAATTTTTGCAGAAAGCTTACCAGAAATCATAAAAATTTTCCCGTTCTGCAGCAGTTTCGAAACTTGAATTACCGGGACATTGTACTCGTTTTTCTATTTATTTTCCTGTGGCACCATAGACTAACATTTATTTCTACGATGACCCACTTCTCTACACTTCCAACATCAAAGTGTGTGTTGAACGATTATCGGGGCTAATATTTACTGTTCGCTTGAGAAAACCTTCAAATCTTGCTGGAAATTCACCAAGTTTTTTATTATCATTAGTGGCATGAACTTGAGAATTGTTATTTTACTTTTTAAGGCAGTTTTGGCTGCGTGGTGTCTCCGTTTTCAGTTGCGTGGTATTCTCATTCACAGCCTGTTATATCTCTGTGCGAAGTTGCGTGGTGAAATTCCGCACTTCCGCACGAAGTTCTGAATTAGTTTTCTGTATCCTCGTCTCGAGCCCTGCTAATTTGACGAATATCTCTTCTTTAAGATCACCTAGCTGTCTCCTAATTGTAGCTCGTTTTTTTTTCATCGAATTCCGATTTTCTTGCAATGCAGTCTGGCTTTTGTGTATTGCTGTCTGGATATGTCTGGTCCGTGATCTTACTCGTTAAATTATTTTCCATTGTAGTCATAGAACCCTGCAGCATGAGGAATTTGAGAAAAAACGCCTGCTGAATATTACCAGATTTGGTCGGAAAATCGCTTTGACCTCTAGTTCTTGGCATTTTTAAGTAATAATCGTCTGAGCTCATCCACTAAGACTTCCCACTTCAAACACGTAGATCACGAACTCAAAACTCTCTCAAAACTCTATATATACAAATGTAGAAACTAACTAACATTGAAACATTACTTAATTTGACAATCCACCTGCACCCTCAACTGTCCTTGCTTAAAAATGTCATCCTATAACACTTTTGGTTTGAGGGTGATTCCAAATATCAACAGCTGTCTCTCGGTTTCCAGCCGTAACAATATATATATATATATTGAAATGATATGAATAGAGGAGAAAGAAAAATAGTGTTTAAATAATTAATTTATAAGTTATATACTAGATAATATTAGATATAAAACGTATTTGGTTATTTTAATAAGTTATATACTATAGAATATATTTATGTGAGGGCATTCTTAAGAAATTAGCATATAATAAGTGTAAAAAGGTTTTTTTAATAATTAAAGACATGAGTTGATAAAGGTGCTATGTTCATTTTTTTCAAAAAATGACTTATTTGTATATTTGGTTACCTAAAGTCGTAATACAACCCCTGAATAACTCAAGATTCTTAAATTGTTAATAATAGGGATTATTTTAATTGATAAAGGTACTTTGTCCTATGACTAAGTACCCTTTTTTATTAGATAAAGGTGCTATGTCCATATTTAAGGACATAGCACCTTTATCCACTAGATAGTGGGAAAGTTTTATTTACATGGTAGGTGCCATGTGACATTTTAAGGTTATGTTTGTTGTTTATCACATCTTTCAACATGGGTTCGAGAAGTAAAAGAATGTTAGAATTAGTAAAAAACAAGAAAATATGTGTTTCAAATAAAGGTAAGTCCGAATAGAGAATTTTTTTGTAGATAGAAACTGTATTTTGTACTTCTCTAGAGGTCAATACCAATGCGGTGATTTTGGAGCAGCCAAGCACTACTGGACTTCAAAAGAAGGTCATCTCTAAAGCAGGTAAGCATATTAAAAAATTTTTTACTACCTTTATTAATTAATCATCTCTTTTTAATAACAATTTACCCCCTCTGCTATTCAATTTTTTATTTAAAAATATATATATATATATATATATATATATATATATATATATATATATATATATATATATATATATATATATAATATACATTACTTGAGTTATTATTACATACATACCTACCAATGTACATAAATTAAATTTTTAGACTATATGGATAATTGTACTGATGAAAGTGTTACATCAGGCAGCGAATATTCCCCTTCCATTGAAGAAGATTCAGAAGAGGATTCTGATAACTCAAATATTTCTTATTTGACGAGTCTCATAAACAAATATCCGGATGTTGATAGAGTCAAACGTAAAATGTTTTCTGATAACCAAGAAATTAAAAAGGTAAGGCTAAAAAAAGTTAAGATTAAGAAATAAAAATAGAAATTAGAAATAAGTATAAATTTAATAAATAACTAAGATATTTTTAAGGTTCCGACAAACAGCAGGGAAACCCCGGATAGGATTGACGAAGTGCAGGAGGAAATACCTCGGGAAATACGTATAGAAGACCATAACCAGCAATTCCATGTTACTGCCGATGAAATAAGTAGAAGAGAAATTGTTAAACCAGTTTTAAAAATAACTAAAAAAAGAGTCCGAAACCTGATAATTGGAAACGAAATAAAGCTGCAAGGTTAAGACAACAAGGTAAAGCATATATTTCTCAAAAGACTGGTAAAGTGATGGAAGAAAAAATAATTAAAAGAGATTTACTGTGTAAAGAAAAATGTAGACTAAACTGTACTGAGAAGTTTAGTATTGCAAGCACAGAAGAAATTCTAAGAAAATTTTATAAGTTAGATACAAATTCCAAAAATATTTTAATTTTTAAAAGTATTAAGATGCAGGAAGTTAATCGTCACCGCCCTCGTAAAAATATAAAAACGAAAGCTTACAGCTTTAAATATTTTATTACGTGTGATAAAGAAAATACACTAGTGTGTAAAGATGCTTTCTGCTCTTTATACCGAATTGGACGAAAAAAAGTCTTTAAAGCTCAAAATGACTTAAAATCTGGCCAGGTAATGCCCTCACCACATAAGCAAGGGCATCACAAAAATCCAAAAAAAGTATCCGATGAAGTAATAAACTGCATTGAAAATCATATCAAGCAGTTTCCTTCAGAATAATCACATTATTCTAAGACTAAAAACCCACATAAAAAATACCTTTCCCCTTTACTAAATATTAACCGACTTCATCAACTGTATATAGAGGATTGTCAAACAAAAAAGCTCGAAACTAAATATTTCGTAAAGGCCTCTTTTTACAGATAAGGTTTAACTTATCTTTTGGTGTATCAAAAAGTGAAACTTGCAGTTTATGCGATGCTGGAGAGAACTCTTTAGAGCACTCGAATAATTTTCAACTTGCTTTTGCGCAGCAGAAAGTTGACCGCGAAGCAGTAAAAATTTCCAAAGAAAAATGTTACATAACAATGGATCTTCAACAAACGATACCTTTGCCAAAGCTATCAACGTCAAAATCTTTTTACTTAAGACAAATGTGTCTATACAACTTTAGAGTTCACTGTTTAACCAGTTCTGGTCATAAGTCCTATTTTTTTACATGGACTAAGGATATTGCCAATAGGGGAAGTAATGAAATAGCAAGTTATTTGCTACGATTTTGTCTGCTTCTTAAAGAAGAAAATCCCCAAATTGATCATTTAATAATTTGGTCAGATCAATGTGGGGGACAAAACAAAAACTTCTCCATTATTAACCTTTTTCAATACCTAATATTAAATAAAATATTTAAGATCATTGACCATAAATTTCCCGAAGTTGGTCACAGTTACCTTGACTCTGACAGAGACTTTGGAAGAATAGAAAAGGTTCTTAGAAAACATCAGAATATTTATATACCAGACCAATATCGGGAAATTATTTGATCTGCGAGTATCAAACAAAGTGTATGCCTTAACATGGAACATTTTTTTTATTGCTTTGAAACTCTACCTGCAAAACTTGATTTAAACAAAAGACTCACTAATAGTCTTGACCAAAAAATAAATTTTCGAGATAAAGTGAAGTGGCTAAGAGTAAGTTGGTTTGGAAAATACTTTTACAAAACTAGTTTAGATCCGTTTACCCCATTTATGGAAGTTGACTTACAAAAAAAAGAGAACTGATGGTACAAAGTAATCAAGAACTGATGGTACAAAGTAATCAAGTTGTTTTACAAAAGTTATCTAAATGCGGTGGTTTGACTTCTGAAAAAATTTCAAATCTACAAGATCAACTTACGTTTATTCCAGCAGAGTATAAATGGTATTATGATATTGTTTTAGAAGAATGTTTGAAAAACCCTAAGAAAAAACGTAATTCATGTTAAATTTAAATGTTTTTGTGTCTTTGTTTATAAATTTTTAATGTATCTTACTTTGCTTTTGTTAATCTGCAAATAAAATTTAATTTCCAGATTATTTAATAGTTTTTTTATTATTTTTTTAAAATTTAAATACAACATAGGTGACATAACACCTTTTTCTACTCAAGTTTATACCAACATCTGCATAAAATGTTGGTTGATTAAGGTGCTATGTCCATTAAAATTAAAATTACTAAAAAAGTTTAAATTCTAGAAAAACAAAAAATATTATATAAAAAAGTACAAAACGATTCTAATCTAATAAGATATTGGTAATTTTTATAAAATTTATTAAAAAAAATATATAAGTGAAAACGCGTTTCCTTCAATTACTCAATATCTAAAAAAGTGGACATGGCACCTTTATCATCTCATGTCTTCAATTATAATATTGTAAATATATTTAAGTGAGCCATGTGCATAGGCAACCAACTATACATTTAGGTGACAGACAGAAAAATAATAATTGCGAATGTGAAATAGGGTTATTTGTTGTTTAAAATGTTTAGTTTACATATAGTTACTGATTTAAGTTTATATTCTGATCTGAAAAGCCTAAATGTCGATAAAATTCTCGATAGAAAAGTAAAGAATTCTCTAGATTACAGAATATGGCCTGTTTGCGAAACGGACTATTCCAGAAGATTCAG
Source organism: Diabrotica undecimpunctata (assembly GCF_040954645.1). Taxonomy (NCBI): domain Eukaryota; kingdom Metazoa; phylum Arthropoda; class Insecta; order Coleoptera; family Chrysomelidae; genus Diabrotica; species Diabrotica undecimpunctata. Next base: position 106,000,680 of record NC_092804.1, on the reverse strand, counting down.
ATATGTAGGAAATGGAACAAATCAAATATGATTTCTTGCCAGATGGTTCTGGAACATTGAAAGGGTATAAATACTCGGTGATTTGGATTTAAGATGGCCAGTCAGTTAGTAAGAAAGTTAGTTACAGTTATGAAATCAGTATAAAGTCAGTCGGTCCTATTTTCAAGATAGTTCAAGATAAAATACAGTCAATCAGTTGGTGAAATGTTCAATATAGTGAGTTCAATGAAGATTAAGAAACAGAATAAAGAAAATATTATTGAAGATTAAAAATTATGTTATGTATAAATGGTGATTGGATAATGGAAGGAAGTATTAATTGAAAATTAAAATTATGTAATATATTTGGTGATTGGATATTGGTATATTGAAAAGAAGAATAAATATAAATGCTGTTAAGAAGAAAAATATTTTAAATTGGTGGAAGCTGATAATTGGAAAAAGTAATTTCACAAAAACAAGGATAACGGAAGCTGAGAACGAAGACATTGAGTGGTGATTAAAATCTTTATTTTGGAGAACATTTTCATTTAGGCATTCGGTGAAAGAAAGGTACAAAATTTTGTTAATATAATTTAGTTAGTATCATAAAAATTTCAATTTTAAAGATAGTTTATTTTAAATTTTACATTGGTTATGTTAGACATATTTATATGTGTGTTTCATAATAGATATAATAAAGATAATTTCAAAAAGTGCTTACAAACGAATTCTTTAAGAACCGCGATAAAAACCCTATATATATATATATATATATATATATATATATATATATATATATATTATTAAAAACACTCATTGCTCATCATTCACAAACAATACATCATCACAATATATATATATATATATATATATATATATATATATATATATATATATATTTAGGGATTCTACAGTATTCACTGCCTTCCCTCGCTCAACCGTTTCCATCTCTCTCTGTTGTTCCATTCTCCATCGTTTAGTCCTCTCTTACTCATGGCGTCGTCTACTTCGTTCCTCCAGGATTTTCGGGGTCGTCCTCTTTTCCTCCTTCCTATGGGGCTCCATTCGGTTATTCTTTTTATCCATCTGCTGTCGCTAGCTCTTCTTACATGTCCATACCACTTTAGTCTTTTTTGTTCTATATATGTCTGTTTCTATTGATGTTCTTTGCTTTATTTCATCATTACTTCTCCTATCCATTCTTGTTACTCTGCAGCATCTTCGCAGGCATTCCATCTCTGTTGCTATTATCTTACTGCTGTTTTTCTTGTTTATGATCCAATTTTCGGCCCCATATGTCATAATACTTCGCACTAATGTTTTATAAATCTGCGTTTTTGTCTTCATATTTAGGTGTCTATCCCACCATACTGAGTTAAGTTGTCGGATTGCTGTTCTTGTTTGTCCTAATCTTTGTGTAATTTCTTCCTCTGTTGATTCCTTTTTCGTGATTATGAACCCCAGGTATTTGAATTTATCCTTTCCTTTGATTGTTACGTTGTCATCAATCTGTAGATCTTCTATGTCTTCTTCACTTGTAGATAGGTACTCTGTTTTCGCGAGGTTAATATCTAGGCCAGCCTTGGTATATTCTTGGTATATATATATATACATATGGATATATACATATGGATATATATATATATATATATATATATATATATATATATATATATATATATATATATATATATATATATATATTAGATATATGTATATATATAAATATATATATATATATATATATATATATATATATATATATATATATATAATATATCGTCGGTATACTGCGAAAACCAGGTAAATGTCGGAATACCGAAATCGAGAAAAAACGTTTTTAAAGTTTAGTTGTTTATTGTGAAGTAAGCAGTCAGCTTGTTTTTGATATTAGGTATTCTAGTGAAAGATGCATATATCTGAAATGATATTCTATCATTAGTTTGAAAAAGTTGAGACACCTATCTGACTAATTCTAAATTTAAGTTGGAAATGCTATCACTTACCTGGTTTTACCTGTAAATCTAAATAAATCAATTACTCTTCAAATAACATATTTAACACAAATATAATAAACCAAGTATAATATTGTCCAGTTTTGTGATCGAGATATGAGGCTTTTACTAGGTAATAGCAATGTTTTAAGGTATTAGTCGATATTTAGGACATTTAACTGGTTTTCCCTGAAAATTTTATTAACAGCTGTGTGTAGTTATAGTTATTATTTATATGAATGACAGGCAGTTTTATAGAAAAAATCCAATTTATTTCGAATATAATAATAACAATATTATTATTATGAGGCTTCCTCGTCCGATTCATCACTGAAAGCAGGCTCTGGCAAGATGTCTGTTACATCATTTCCCGTTTTCAAATTACGATACCACCAGTGATATTCCTCCGGTATCACTCCCTTATCACATAGCTGTACCAAATCTCTCTTTTTTGCTATGCTAATTGGCAAATGTGCATCATAAAGTCGCTTAAGTTCTCCAAGATTGCTTGAATTAGTTGATAACTTGGCGTGCTTATTTCTTGTTGACTGCCGTGCAGTATTAGTAAGGAAATAATTGAAGCTTGTTGATATGTCATAATTAAAATAGATCCTGTTTGTCTCTTCTTTCACCAATCTCATTCTTTTTATCTTCAACCACATTATTTTTTCGCCGTTTTGGTCTTTTGTCCGGTTTTTAATTAAAGTGTGTGATAAGTTTTTTAAATTATAAAAGTCGTAGTATTTAAATTATTTACATTTAAATTCTTTACATTTGTATGGTTCTATACATACTTTTTTATCATCAACCTTGATATTTTTATCTATGGCATCCCATAGATAGATCTGTGTTTTTTAGCGGTTTCGTTACTACTCTGCATAGAGTCGACTTCCATATAGGAATGTCCAGACTCTAAAAATTTGCGTTCAATAATATTTAATATCTGTCCTCTGCAGGTATCAGAAAATAAACTTATTTCACTTACATATTCTTGAACACATTTTGATAGGTTGTGGAGTATAATGCTTTCTATTTCAGAACTTCCTTGTTTACCGGTAATTTCTGACCAGTCAAAACAGTAAGCTGCATTTGGTAATGCGGCATACTTCTTTTCTTTTCTGATGTTCTCTGTAACTGTCTTCTAAATCTGATTTGTCAGTTGGATTAGCCCTATCATATTTATCACAAACTAAACATTGATCTTTTTTAGCAACAAAAAAGCTTAAATTATAGTCGTTAGAAAATATTCTTCGATATGTAATTTCGCTAACACCTTCCAGTTTCTTCTGCTCATAGTCATTTATAAAAAGTTGGTACATTTTTCTTATACTTAAATATTTGTCCAAATATCTACGCTTTGAACTTTGGCGAATATAATGTGGGCCCATGGTTGGAAAAGATTCAATATGAGCCTTCACGATTGTTCGGGTTTTACTGCTTGTTTTATTTGGCGGTGTATGCTTGCCTCTTTTATCAGTATCTGCATAACAGCCTTGAATATCAGTTTTTCTTACAACATCTTGTATTAACGACGCTGATATACAAAGTGTCTTACAAAGAAATTTCTCACATACCTGTATGTCTTGACCATTCAAAGAAAAGTAACACTTTTTGGAAAATGCACGTGGTTTTTTAAATTTCAACGAACTGCAACGACTCTCTTTGGTGGCTCCGTTTTAATACGTGCAATAAGAAAATCTTTCTGGCCTATATATTCTAACTTTCAATAATCACGACATAGTCTTTGTCTGTAATCTTCGCTGAAATAACTGGCACATTTGTAAAAGCACTCTGAACAATTAACTGGTTTTGGCATTGCTGGTCTATGGTCTTTTTTTATCTTATAAGGCAAACCCTCAGCACGCCTCCTTTTTGCGACATTTATTACCCAATCTTTGGGGTTAGCTTTTCTCCAGAGTTTTAGTGGACGTACGCCTTTCCATACTTTGTCAAGAAGTAGATTTAATATCCAACTATAATCTATTTCTAATGAGTGTAGAGTAATAAAATCTCATGAAGTATTCAAAAGCGCTACAGGGTAATCCGTCAATAATCCGTCAATAAATTCCGTCCGCATTGCAAAATTCTGTCGTTTCATAAAGAGCAGGTAGGTATCACCCTGTTTTAAGGGATTAGTCCATTGTTATCGACAGATAAACACTGAGCCAGAGGCGCGCTAGTGGGTTAATTGACAAAAGAATATGCATTCTTAAAAATCATATTAAAGGAAATAAAAATGTAATACAGCACAACAGTGTTATTAAAAAAATATAAAATGTAACAATAAAATATATACGAACCGAAATCGGGAAATACTCACAAACACACACGAATGAACTTTACATATTGAAACACTTGTGGGGAGTTTAAATCAATTTATTCACAAAAACTACAAAAACTTTACTGGATACGTTATTACAATTCTACATCACTATAGTCTTCATCCGAAGAACTGTCATCATCCCCTGGTGTTATAATTATAGGGTCAACCACCTGATCGACCAAGTTGTCCAGTTCCCACATTTTATCTTCCTCTTTTAAAACATGCTGGATTGCTTTTTTTTGCCAGTTTTCTGATGTGATTTCCATAATGGCTTGATCAAACAATACCTTGACATTTTTCATTTTAAATATGGTATTGTGCCTTGCAACATATCCTTTAACTTGTGCCCATATAAGTTCTATGGGATTTAATTCGCAATGATATGGCGGTAGGCGTAGCACAGTTACTTTATACTTTTCTGCTACATCTTCTACGGCATATTTTATGAAGCGAGATTTATGTTGTTTTACTACGGCTAGTAGTTCCTTCTTTATTGAATTCGTCTCAAACTGAATACCTTTATTTGACAGCCAGTTAATAATTTCTTGCTTTCTCCAAGCTGAAGTTGGTACCTTCTCTATGCGCCTTGAATGGTAGCTTGCATTATCCATAACCACGACCGAATCAGCTGGAAGAAATTTTAACATTTCCCCGAAGTAGTCTTCGAAGACATCCGAATTCATGTCCTCATGATAATCTCCCGTCCGACACGACTCAAAGCTTAACAAACCTTCTTTTAAAAATCCTTCTTCGCTTCCAATGTGAGCAATTATAAGCCTCTTCCCTTTTCCCGAAGGCACTTTAATACCCGTCGAAAGGCCTTCTATGAAAGCTTGGCGAGCACTTGTTACATTTTTATCTTGCCACATTTTTTGGACTATATAACCTTCGTTTATCCACGTCTCATCAAGATAAAAAATTTTCTTGTGCTCTCTGCGGTACTGTTTTATAGTTCTCAAATATTTTCGTCTCCAGCAAATGATTTCATCACTTTCCAGTAATAGTGCCTTTCGATTGTGCTTTTCCCAGTAAAAATTTATACTTTTTAAAGTTTTCCATAAAAGTTTTCTGGATATCAAAGGAATATCGTTATCTTGGCTTATCTCCATTAGTATTTTGTCAAGGGTGGGTATTTCCTTTTTAAAATAAAACGAATGAACTTTTCTTCGAATGTCACGTTTGGTGTCTTCACCTAAGATTTTTATTGGTCTTCCTGATTTTCTCTTGCATGGACTTAACTGGCCTGATATCTTTCTTTCTCGCAATAATTTAAAAATCGTGGACTGTCCAATTCCAGTCATTCGGGCACATCGCTCAACACTTTCTTGCACAGACAAACTAGGGTGATCGTGTTTTATGCAATCATATACATTTAAAATTATAATTTTTCACTAACAGATAGCGGAGAATTTTCTACACCTCTTTTCTTTGGAGTAAATGTCGCCATTTTATAACTTTTTCACTATTTCTATATCACAATATTACTGTACGTTTAATTGGTGTAGTAACAATTACTAACTCGAATGTCGAATGTCGAATGATAATAATAAAATAAAAGAGGGATTATAATGAAAGTGTAAGTAAAACCTCATTACTCGTTATTAGTCTTTAATGTTGATTTATTTTAGTTCTTAGTAATATTAGGAGGTGCGTCATACCCTTATCAGTTTCTTTTAATGCTTTTATTCGTTCAGTAAGGAAGTGAATTTGTTTTTATAAATAAAAATGTAATTAGCTTTAATGACCATATAATGGAATACGAGTTTGAAGAATAAGTTAATCGAAAAATTAAATAAAATTGGTTATCACAAAATATCCAAAATATGATATTTTGAGGTACATCAATTTTTGACGACGAAGTTGACATCCGTCCATTTGCTAACGCCCATGACGACACCGAAATTCAGGCAAATTTTATGACACTTCATGATTTATTACTCTACACTCATTTGAAACCAATTATAGCTATTTCAGTTGACACTAAATTGTTCGTGGGTGCACCTATTTCAGTATCTTTTTTCTCATCATTTAGGCTATCAAAGTGTGTAAATCATATAGACTTCCTAGAGAGAGCGATCCCTCTTCACTTGACTGATATGTGGGGTCTACATCTGAAAAGTCACTATCAAAAATGGATTCCATCATTGAGACTATATTGTTCTCAGAATCATCAAGAATTGAACTGCTGTCTTCAGTTATTCTATCTGTGTATGTGTTATAAAGATCATTTATGGGTTTAGCTTAGTAACCATTTCTAAATTTTAACTCAACCCGTTTTCAGGTAGAATGAAGTGTACTTAAAGGTTTTTACTAGTCGATATGAAAGAGAAATTTTAATAAATCATACACGTAAAATGTATTAAAGACACTTATCACCTTTTTACTGAATATGGTTTGCAGTAGTAGAAATATATTGTTGTCCGGCATAATAATATATGTGGGCTTACTTTGTTTTACATGCAACAGAACTTTAATTTTATGGAAGTAAGTAGCGATATATTGTTTTATTTGAAAATGAAAAGTTGATTAGGTGTAACTTATTTGTTTATTACACAAATTATCTGCTGAATGGTAAGTCGTATCATTTATTGGGTTTTACCTGTATGTAGAGCGGAAAAAGCTGAGAATTTTGGTATACTTAACTCAATATTTTAAAATTTGTCACATATATATATATATATATATATATATATATATATATATATATATATATGTATATATATATATATATGTATATATATATATATATATATATATATATATATATATATATATAATATTGCATGATCCAAGAAAATGTTTGATCACATACACTCTTACATTATTTGGTATACGCTTAAACAATAATTATATCAATACTAAAAAAAGTCACTTATGTAACAATTGACTTCTTATCGTCTACCAAAGTTATATAACTTTTGTTTGGCTTTCCCCTTTTAATAAACACCCCTTGCTTTTTATATTAACCTAGTTTTTTATTGGTTTTATTTAGGAAACACAGACATAAAGTATTTACCATTATACAATTTTAAAGGAACAGCGCTTCTACAAAGGTACGCGACGGAGCTAAAATAAAGTGTATTTTTATGTCCCGTAATTCCGCAGTCATTCTCTTGTTTTCATTCTAGGCCGACCGCGACTCAACCAACTGGCGGCCGCTGCTATTCTGTTTATTCAGGCATTGTCGGAAATTAAAGGTATTCATTTGTTTGTTCTGTCGTGAACTAAACAAATGCATATTGTTACTAATAATATTCGTTAGTTAGGGGATATAATTGAAGATAAATATCTATTGAAGCATTGTTTATTCTTTGCCCTTAACCTGATGAAATTGATTTTTTCAATTAGATTATTTGATGATCGAATAAAAAGTTATAATACATACTCATACCGTTGATTTCAACACCAAACTGTAAATATTTATGTAAGGTGAAGAAGTTAAATAAACACTGAAAAATATTTTCTATATTTTCACTAATTTTTGCTGACTAAGATCCAACACACCTTCATGATGTAAAACATTTAACATTGTCTTTATTTTTGCACAAGTTATAGATGTACTTTCTGATTGTATGCGTTTATAGTAACTAGGATAATATGATTTTTAATAAAATTAATTGTTTTTAATTTATTTTCTTCATCCAATGTTTTTCTCTGTTGGCAGTTTTATCTTCATTGCAAAGCTTTATACACCTATTAATACATATGCATACCACCTTTTTTTATGCAAACTTTTTCCTAGTGGGTCGTTTAACGAACACTATTTTGTGCATTATGTTTTTGCCCACCCTCAGCACGTACCACAGCTATCGTAGTCTTAGACATAGAATGTGTTCCTCTATTTCTTCATATTTTTAGCACTTGTTTTCAGTACTTTGTCATGTGATCTAAGTACAAAACACTGCGTTTACATTAAACTTAAGAAATCCTGTGCTCTAGATAAAAGCTAATACTTTCTTATGAAGAGATTAAAGATGTGTCCTAACAAACCTAGAAATCTAAAAAAAGATGTAGATTCCAATTTTGGTACTTGATATGCCCATAATTAGCTATTATTTGCTAGAATTCAATCATTTGATGTTGATGACTTAATCCTTCAGCTTATTGCCCATTTGACGTTTCGTCAGTCTGCATGGATTCGCCTGAGGTTTTATGTGTAGAAATTATTGGAGCAGGATTAAGTTCAATTGCATAAATCTAGTACGATGGAGTAGCCTATTCAATTCAAGCTAAGACTTCTTGTCAACTTAGAGGCTCACACGTAGTCCTTTATTATAGTTTATTTTTATGAACAAGAGAGTAATTAGCATAATTTTAACTGGTAGCTCCGACCACTCCATGGGCGTGCTCAAGATTAATTGAAAAATTACTTTGAATAATTGTAAAAAATAAACGAATTATTTCAGTGTTATAAAGTGTTATGTGTATGTAAACAAAAGTGACCTCTTTTATCACACACTATATTAGAACTGACTGGCCTACATTAAAAAGGGTTTTAAAAAATTCACATTTTTTTTAATTTTTAAAAATTACAAAAGAGAAAAAGAGTTTTTAAAACCGTCTAAGGTATGTTAAATATATGAATAAAAATATTAATATAAAACTTACAGCTACTTGTTACAAATCCAAATCAGATTCAGAAGATGAACTTTCAGAACCAAGATTTATAATAACTGGCTCGATCATTTTATCAGTAATATTGTCCAACTTCCACATTTTTTCCTCTTCTTTAATAGTGTGATTTACTGCCTATTCCCAGTTTTCACGTTTTACATTATTTACGGCCTCCAAAAACAACTGTTTAACATCATGAATTTTAAAAGTGGTATTTTTTCTTGAAACTTTACTCTTTATCTGTGCCCATACCAGTTCAATCGGGTTTAATTCACAATGATATGGTGGGGATCTAAGTACTGTCATTCCACGATTTTTGGCAATTTCATCAATTTCGTATTTTTTAAATTTTTCTTTATGAAGGGCACACAACGAATAAAGTTCCTTTCTTATAGATCCGGGATGGTACGTAATATTTTTTGAACTCAGCCAATTCTGCAAGTCTTTTTTTAACCACTTGGTTGTGGGCAGTCCTTCTATACGTCTGGAGTGATAACTTGCATTATCCATTACTATTCCACAGTTCTTAGGAAGAAGATCTATCATTTGTTCGAACCATTCTTGAAAAACATCAGCGTTCATGTCTTCATGGTAGTCACCGGTACGAGTTGATTCAAAAGTTAATAAACCACCTTCAACAAAACCGTCTGAACTGCCAATGTGTACTATTATCAGCCTTCGTCCCTTTCCTGATGGTGGGTTTAAACCAGTAGATAAGTTATTTACAAAAGCGTGCCTTTGACTTGTAACAGTTTCATCCTGCCAAAATTTATTTGGTGTATGACCCTCGTTGATCCATGTTTCATCAAGATAAAATATTTTTCTTTTTTGGTTTCTCATTTCCTTTATGGTTCTTAGAAAATGTCTTCTCCATATGACAATATCGCTTCTTTCTAATAAAATAGACTTTCTGGGATTCTTTTTCCAGCGGAAGCCTATTTCTTTTAAAAGTTTCCATAACGTACTTCGACTCATTTCTGGGTAATCCTTATCATCTCGAACTGAGACAAGAACTTTATCCAATGTTGGAAATTCTTGTCTAAAGAAGAATTCATGCACTTTCCGTCGAAGTCCTTCTTTAAAATGATATTCTATTTGAAATTTTGGTTTCCCTGGAGCATTACGTGGCATTTGAAAACTACCACATTTCTCTTCTTTAATAACTCTGTAAATCGTAGATTTCCCAACACCAAGTGTACTGCTAACTAACTCAACGGTCTCATCAACACTTTCACATAAACGATTGTCTGTAAATGATTTAAAACAATTAAATATTAATGTTTTTTCATTAACTGTTAGAGGACCAATTTTTCGGCGTTTACACGGCACTTCCAAATTTTCCATAACACTAGTATACACAATAAACTGCACCTTGCAACTGAAGTACCTACTTTTAGTGAACTGTTAAGAATTTTGAATACGCCACTTGGACCTTCCTATATACAAAATGGAAAAACCCACTATCACATTTTCTGTGGAATAAGTTTAGAAGGTAATTATCTAGTCAATTACTGTCGTAGATTCCTGGAATTAAAGAATTAAATGTTTGATTGTTGAAACCCTTACTTCGTGGAATGCACTCATTTCAGATAAAATAAAACGTTTTATTTTATCTAAAGAATTAAACTTTATTTTGCAAATAGGTAGGTACTTATTATACTTTTATTGGTTATATATATATATATATATATATATATATATATATATATATATATATATATATATATAACCAATAAAATCAACATCTTACATTTCTTGCAAATTCATTAGTACCTGTTAACCTCCATCACTTCGACACTGGCAACCTTATTTCGGGATTAGTAACCCTCACAGCTATTGTATTCTATTCTGCTCCAACCTTTATACCTGGTGGTCATACTCAATTTAAAATTGTTTTCCTATATACTTCTGTAAACTTGTTGACAAATATCTGTTTTTCATTGAGTCACCCGTATCAACAGTTTAGGGATTTGCATACATAATTTATTGTTTTATTACTCTCTCATACATAAAAATACACTATAGCTGCTGACTTGAATACTAAAATTGCCCAGTGCTAAACATCGAGTCCTTTATTTTGGTTAACAAGACAAACTAATGGCAACTTATTCAGTTTTAAATCTTTTTACTTTGTTTTTTCTGAGTCTTATTAATTTTGCCTTGAGAAATAGAGAACATTAAAAAAAGTATAGAAACGTATCTTTGTAATTAATCTATTTAAATTTTAACAAATTATCCAAATACATAAGTTGAAACAACAAAAACTCTTTGGTCTTGATTTATCAGACCATCATTAGTGAGTTCTGATAGTATGCAGTTCCCTGATAGTAAGTAGTTCCACTTTAAGTTAATACAAAGGGGTGAAATTTTGACTGTAAAAAAAATATGTAATAATATTAGTTTCTAGATACACGTGCAAACAGCCATTTCCAATTACGTATAAAAACTTTTTGAGATACATATTAAAACCTATTTAAAATTAAAAAATGATGACATAATTTCAAACATAGTTTTACTTACTATAAGATCCCAATAGCCAACTGATCACTTAATATAGGAAATAAAAGATATACTAAATTTTAAGATATCAAAGTGTCAACATAAACTTAAAATATGCCATTTTTAATTATTTATGGTGTTTAATCCAAAAATAAAAAGATTATTGTTATAAGATGACTCTTAATATGTTGTGTGATTTGTATAACTGCAATATGTGAAGATTTGATAATAAAATATTTTTGGAGCTAGTTGATGGAGACCTTAGATTAAAGAAACCAATGGAGACGATGGTAGAAAGAAGAGTTGTGGTACTTAAGTGTAAATATTTAAAGGGTAGTGATAACATCATTATATAGATAATTTTAAAGTAATTTAGATTAATGATTAACTTACAGGAAGATATAAAAAAGAATCCATTAAGGTAAAGACAGTTGTGGAAGGAGTGATATTTGAAATTTAAGGAGGTATAGGTAAATAATTGATAATTTAGATAATGTGTATAATATAATGAGTTAAATAAAGTAGTAAACTAATGATCAAATGAATTTGAAATGATTGTTTTATACTTTGATAGAATGTTATAAGATATTAATAAAAGATTTGTTGGGGTGAAGGAAATTATAGTAAGGTGGATTGTCTTAGACAGTGATTTTCAAATCTCTGTATATAAACTGTTAGATAATAATGAAACGTAATTGTAAATGCCACTATTGTTTTGTTTTAAAGGTTCAATGGTTTTATTAATAATATAAATGGAAGAGGTTGATATGAGACACTGATCCAAGAGACTCTATGGGACTAGTAAACTAAAAAACGAAGAATAACTAGATAACATTGAAACCGAGAGGATATAATGGAAAGTAAGTAGAAATCATTATGAGAAAAGTTGTCTATGTATCGAAGGAAAACCAGGATTTAAGGAAATGTGAAGATTAACATAGTTGGGACTATTTTAGTTGCCATTGATTATCCACATTCTCATATAAATCTAGCCAAGAAGTTTTTGTCTTGAGTGTTATGCAATAGAGTAACATCATCTGTAAAGTTAACGTAATAATTTATAAAAAGTTATATGTAATAGTGGACGTGTTTGTTCTCTTTTTTCAAGTCTTCTAAAGATCTAAATTAAAGAAACCTTTAACTTCTACTAACATAAATAGTATCGCAATCGAAAAATTGTTGATTACATATCCCCCTCCACAAAAAAGATTATATACGCCTGTGCAGTTAACCAGAGCTCCAAGATATATCATACCAATATCAATATATCGATATATATATATATATATATATATATATATATATATATATATATATATATATATCAATATATATCATATATCAACCTGCTTGAAGGTGCTAGTTGCCAACTTATAACGTGTTCTAGTTAACATAGCAGGATGTAGAGGAACACTTTACTGGTATGAGATATTAAACCTTGTAATCTGTAGTTATTACAATTATTTGTTTAACCTTTCTTATGAAGAGGCATGATTATGGTCTTTCTATAATCTTCAGGCCATATGCCTGTGGTAATGAAATCATAGCCTGATGCTTTATCTCTTTAACTCTTTTCAGAGCAAATTCAAGCTCTGGCAATACTGTGTATCGGTGTCTGTAAAAGGAGATAACTATGTAACTGCTGAAGAAGAGTGGAAAGAAGTGAAGGTTGGACATCCAGGTTCACACAGGGTGTCTGCGTATTGGCGTATACATACTTATAATACGACCTCCAAACATTCATGTCTTTTTACAAATCCGTTTAAACATTACCATCATCGACTTTACTAGACCAAGATTTCTCTTTACGTGTGAGTAGGCTGACTTTGTCGTATAGTTCTTAAGTGTTATTTATATCTGGTTACAAGTGGTAAAAGCACCAACCACAGCCTTTTTCGCATTCTTTTGAACAATTGATTCCTTTGACTTCCCACTCTAATTTTTTATAAGCATGTTCTAGAACTGTCGTTAAGAGTTTGGGAGTGTCTCCTTGTTTGATACATTTTGTATCTTTGTGTAGTCTTAAGGTTATGGTTGCATTATTGTATATATTCGCGATCAGTTTGAAGTACCGATAATCTATGGGACATTCCTCCAACGCTCTCATTACGCTGTTTATTTCTATCGTACCGAATGCTTGCGAGAGTCTACGAATGCCAGGACTAATGGTCGGTTGTATTCGATGGATTTTTCTATAATCCCTTTTATGAAATGGGGGTGGTCGTTGATGCCAAAGTTTTTCCTAAAACCTGCCTTTTTCCTAGGTTGGTAAATCTAATTTTGTTTCCAGTCTATTTGTTATTATTCTTGTGAATAAATTAGGGTTGGTTTAATAGGCTTATGGGTTGTCTTTTATGGGTTATTATCACTGTGCCATCTTGTAAGTGTTTCACTTTGGTGCAGACATAAGTTGAATCATTTCCTTATATTCTTTAAAAGTCTGTCTCTTTCAATCTCTGCGGATCCTATAACGATATTATCTTTTCCCTGGTATTTAATTCTGTTCATTTTTTTCAGTGCGTTCCTTATTTCGTCTGATGATATATTAGACATCAATTCCGATCCATGGTTAACTAATCTTTTTCCTGCAATTTCTAACTTTTCTGTTAGTTGCTCTTCAAATCTTTTCTGCTCGCATTGTAATGATCAATAAAGAACTGAGCCAGGAAACCACAGCAACTTAAATACCAACAATTGTTCCGACAACGACACCGTTACAATTCACGACGTTGGGGTGTCGCTTTTGCACCGACTATCCAGATTAGTAAGTGGAAATTAATTGTGCCGTTAAATATTTTTATTACTTTTTTTTGTTTCTTTCTTGAATAATATAAAAAAACACGTAACTTTCGTGGAACCCCTGAGTGATCTTCACGGAACCCCAGGATTCCGTGGAACACAGTTTAAGAAACTTTGCTTTAGACAGTTCTATACATTTCGATTTTTCTATTTTTCGACTTTCAGGTTACCAATCTATTTTGATATCCTAATAATCTTATTTGAACTTAAAGTATTAATTATCAACTAACACATCCAAATAGAGAAAATTTTTAATTTTTTGAATGAATAATATATATATTTTTTTCTTTCTTTGTGTAACACATCTGGACTTTGCTTGATTGCAGTGTATTAATATTATGTTTTCCTGAACATTCTAGGAATGTATTGTCCATTAATAACCTTTTCAAATAATTTTCTAATCATTAATCAAAGTTTCCCAGATTTGCTTTTTATAAATTCTGGTCGTTTGTCTCCAGCTTCGCCAAGTTTCTGTTAACAACAGCAATTTGTATATCTCACAGTTCATTATTTTTCATCAAAAATAGTAGTCATTATGTTGTAAACTATTAATAAGTGCTGTAAAATCTATTCCAACTATTTTCGCAGTGAAGCATATATTTTAAACACTTCTTATTCGTCAAAACATTGCAGCTTCTCTGCACATTGAAATTCAGTATAGAATTCCAGTTTCGTAAGAAACGTTAACACATTTCGACTGTTTGTACAGAAATAACTCGGAATTTCTCCAATTTGTCAGCCCCATAAATTCAGGAGTCTATTTATTTTCGGGGCTGATGTCAATCTACCATAATAAGGAAGGGAAAAAGGGATGAAATGTTCGGCTCATGTTTTTATTATATTATTTATTCTGTCAGGCTATATATAAAAAGTATAAAGGCTAAATCGTTATTTTACGTCAGCCCATTAAATTTATATTTTCCTGTACAAAATACAAACAATAAATGAAGCATAATAATTTGTCAATGATTTAATTAAATATACGTAAGTCTTAAATATATCTCCAACAATTATGTACGACTTTTTTTCACTTTTATTGTTACACAGCTTTTAAGTACGTCTGAAAACAATAAAAAAGCATATATCAGAATATTGCTATTAAATCAAATATTCAATATAATTATAGTAAGTACACAAAAATACCTTCCCAAAAGTATTTCTCAACTTTCTTACCCAGTTAGTAAATTTTAGCAAGTCTTATACAACACGATTCAAATAAGATCATGGGTGTTTTTTTGCATATTTATATAAAACTAAGATTTTATTCACTTAACTGTTCTATTGATTATAAGATGATGGTATATCTAAATCATGAATATATTCTTATGTCCTAAATAAGATAAGAACAGATCCTCTTAAATTTTGTATATCGATGGTTACACTTACAATATTTGTTTTTTGATTTAATTTAAATGTTAACTCTGATCTCAACTACCACTCAAATGACCTCAAAAAATAACACAATCAATAATACCAAGTCTTATGTTGCTGCCACCTTATCTAAACCTCCACCTCCTACGTTTCCTCATAAAAATCAAGCCATTATCTTACATGCCCTTCCTAATATCGTTCTATTTGAGTACATAAAAGCTATAGGAGACATCGTTACCCCAAAAAATATCATCTTTGCGTCTCGAATCTCAAATAACCGCAAAACTCTGTACAACTAATCGACGATCTTCTCAGTGCCCACCAAAGTATCATTATTAACTCAACAGTTGTTCATATCCGAAGACTTATAACACCTGCTAAGCGTATTCTCATATCAAATGTATCTTCCACGATACCTCATAGCACTATCAAAGAAGCTTTAAAAGATATCGGTTTACAGATAGTCTCTCCTGTGTCATTCGTGAAATGTGGCTCGCTAGGTGATGAATATGCACATGTAATGAGCTTCCGAAGAGTGTCATACGTTATTCCGGATAAAGAAAACTTCTCAGTCCAGACCTCTCTTTTATTAACTCATGACAACACTTCATATCGAATATTTGTGTCTACCGACAAATTAGAATATTTTTTATGTAAACAAGGTGGGCATACTGCTGAAACTTGTACCAATGAACCAATTTCTGTAGCCTAATCCAAACTTCCCTCTCCCACTACCTCCGTATCCATACCCACAAATACCACATACCACAAAAGCAAAATAAATTGCTCTCAAATCGAGCCTATAGTCGACGCTTCCTTCCCAAGTTCTTCGGCAACTGTCAAAGATATCGATTACTTAAATTCTCAATTCTCTTACATAGAACTTACTTCGGTTATTAAAACTCTTAAGAACACTGCTTCCGGCCCCGACGATATTCCATACATTTTTATAAAAAAACTATCTCGTTTAGACAACGAGCAAAAAGACAAAAGAGGGAATGTAAAGGTAGTGGGGGCAAAAATATTGTTAGACAGGAAGTGCCATCTTGAGAGGCCAAATTAAACAAGGAAAGAGAGTTTTTCCTTGTTTAAGAAATCAAATTTAGTTGGGTTATTATGTGTCCCAACTGTCACATGAAATCTTATTTATATTGAAGTTTTTTAACAATTGTTTCACATTTTAGACTGTTATCGTTAATATTTAATTAAAATTTTCTCGTCTAAGACACATTCTGAAAACTATTTTATAGCTACTGTTAATAAGAGTCGGAAAATTTAAATTTGGCGCATTCGCATTTCCGGATATGTCCGCTATCAGAGGCCACTTTTTTGGTCGCCTTTTCATAACGATTAGATTCCCTCTTTTGTCTTTTTGCTCGATGAGTTTAGATCACCTTAAACTTCTTGAAATATTTAACTTAATCTGGACATCTAACAAGTTTCCTATTTAGTGGCAAACCTCAATTGTAATACCCATTAAAAAGCCTAACATATCACGATCATCACCCACATCTTATCGACCAATATCTCTAACATGTACCATCTGCAAAATCTTTGAAAAAATGATCAACAAACGTCTTACGTGGTTTTTTAACAAATATAATATACTTCCAAAAGAACAGTCAGGGTTTCGACGAAAACGCTCTACTCAAGACAATCTAGTACTTCTCCAAAGCCATATTTCCGATGCCTTCAACAGGAGACAAGAAGTCATTGCAGCAGTGTTTGATATTGAAGGTGCATTTGATACAATTAGCAGGCAATCTATACTGAAGAAACTCTCTCATTATAACATTAAGGGTAACATATTTAATTTTATACAAAATTTCTTAACTTCACGAACATTTAGAGTCTCTGTCAATAGCATTTTTTCATCACTTCGTCATCAAACTGACGGCGTACCACAAGGTTTAATATTAAGCCCAACTATGTTTAACCAAGCAATAAGCGACTTCTGCTCTGATATAATATCCTCTATTAGGCATGTCCTATACGCAGATGACCTGATAATTTACTGCCACGGACGATCTATCTTATATACAACTTCCAAGCTTATTCAATCCGCAGTAGATACACTTGTTAAAAAAACAAGCTCCATAGGCCTGTCTTCATCATATACAAAATCAAAAATTATAAAATTTAGTAGACTATCACCCTTCCTATCCCCTATTATTATGATTGAGAGAGCGAATCTTCCAGTAGTCGAGGAATGCAAATTTCTTTGTGTAACGTTTGATTCACGACTCACCTGGAAACAACATATTCTAGAAATAAAAGGTGAAGCAAACAAGAGGCTAAACATTATCAAAACTCTTTTAAACTATCATTTGGGTGCAGATGAGAACTCCCTGCTTAAGATATATAGGTCTATCATCCGTTCCAAACTGGATTATGATTGTTACATATATATCTCCGCCTCTAAAACACACCTTAACCTTTTAAATTCGCTACATCACACAGCCTTACGAATTTGTTTAGGAGCCTTTCGATCTAGCCCCGTAGAAAGTCTATATTGTGAAGCCAATGAGCCCCCAATTTGGATTAGACGTGAACAATTATTACTTTCCTATGCTGCCTCCGTTTCATCCAATACCTCCAATCCAGTTTATCTTCTTCTTACTTTATCAACTAACAGCCAGCATTACTATTCTAAATCACCATCAATAAAACCCATTCCACTAATTTTAACACAATTACTTAATAACATCTCTCTACCACAAATAATCCCACAACCCCTGCCTCCATATCCTCCTTGGTCTATAATCACTCCTCAGTTTAACACATCTCTTACAAGATTCGATAAACTTACAACACCCAGGGAACTCATTAAAAAATCTTTTAAAGAAATTATATTTACAAATAAATACGACATAGTAATCTATACTGATGCCTCAAAGAATGATACAGGAGTAGGCTGTTATGTTACCACGTCAGATAACCTTATCACATCATCTTGTATCCCCTCGTTCTGTAGCGTTCATACTGGCGAACTATTTAGCATATTTCAGGCTTTCAAATCCATTTCTTCACCTAATAAACAAGTTGCAATATGCACAGACTCACTAGCCTCAATACAATCTATTCAAATATATTCACTGATCATTATATTGTCCAAAAGATCCTTGATTGTTACCAAGTAATCGCTTCCCAAAAAATAACAGTTATATTAATCTGGCTACCATCCCATATTGGTATCACAGGCAACGAACTTGCAGACAGCCATGCAAAACTTGCCTCAACATCATCTGATAATACGGTTAATATACAAATTAGTAAAGATTTAAAGTCTCACATTAAGAAACGAGCAAGAACCCGATGGCAACAACACTGGGACACCAATAACTCAGCATTACATTATATCCAACAGTTAGTCGATAGCCCCCTTGATTTGATCTCTGCCGATATGTCCAGACGAGACGCTATTGTAACACGAAAACTTCGAATAGGACATACAAGCTTAACACACGGATACCTGATGTTATCCAGCAACCGACCCACTTGTGAGACCTGTCAATCACATCTAATAGTTAACCATATTCTCACCGAATGTCATCAATATTCAGCAAAAAGATTATTTTATTGCCTTAAAAATGATCTAAAAGACATACTCAATAACTTGGATCAAATAACCTCAAGTCTAAAATTCCTCACAGACGTTCAGTTATATTATAAAATATAATTTTGATTGTATTATAACAGTATGTACTCTATAACATATTCTTGTAATTTACTGTTTTACATTTGTAACCGTTTTCGTGTAAGTGGCCTTTGTTGAAGAGCACGTTAATTTTCAATAAAAAAAATGTTAACTCGTATAAATATGTAGTTTCTACAAATCGCACGGCACTTTTGAACTAGCAGTATGAATTAAGACTTAAAGCAGATATAATGTCGGTTATGCAGCACGGAGCACCATGTATTATTTTTAATAGTGCGGAACTATCTAGATCAACAAATTTTCTGATCATTGGATAGGTAGAGGTATTTTTCAATGAGAGCTTCTTGTCTTAGTTTTGTACAATATTAACAAAAAATAATGTGCCTAGTTGTGATGGCAGAATATAACAACAATTTTTATTCAATAGTGGTTACTGGTCAAAGCAGAAAAATTATAAATAATACCCCGGGCAAGTTAGGCGAAAAAATAGGGGTAAGGTTACAAAAAAAAGGGCTAAAAATTGGTACGAATCGAAACATCGTTATAAATGAATTTCAGAAGTCCCCATCAAAATCACCTTCGCAAAAAAAGAAATTGTAGGTAAAAGGTCTAAAATATGGATTTTTTGCGAGTTTTAGCCAAACAGTAAGTTTTACTATAAAAATTTATAAGACATAATTATAGATTATGCAATTACTAAAAATCTGTTTGCCTGCTATGTCTCCTAATCCTTTCCGATTTCAATTTGTAGGTTTTCTGATTTTTCTTCTAAAACAAAGTCCTCGTTATTTTGTATATTAAATGCGAGGCCTCACTTGGTGAATTCCTCTTCCAGTTTCCTAAGTATATTGTCTATATTCACTCACGTCTTCAGCTAGAATGGCTTAATCATCAGCGAAGTTTATCGTGTACAATGTCTCGTTTTCAATTGGAATACCCATATTGCAGTACTTTCTACTCCACACCTTATTCAGATATATTTTGAAAAGTGTAGGTGCTATGCAGAAGCTTTGTTTTATACCCTAACTAATAGAAATTTTTCTTATTAATTTGTTGTCAGTTTTTTAATCTTTACCGTCATATTTTTGGTAAGCTATTAAACTGCTTTTACGTTTATTTTTCTATCGCTACCCAGAGCATTGAAAGTGGTACGCTATCGTATGTTAAATCTATAAAGGCTATATAGGTTGAAAGGTTGTTGACTAATCTTTCCTAAATAACCTGCTTTAGAGAAAATATGCTATTTATATTTGCCTGCACGAAAGCCCTTTGTTCTTTTATATCTGTCATCTCTGTTTTGTAAACCTCTCGTGTTTCGCACATCGCAAGCAGACTTCTTGATGATAATGAACAGGTAACAGATTCTGATTTTTTCTTTTAGAACGACGTTGCGTTGAGCCGAATGTCTAAAGCAGGAACCAAAAAACTGCACGATCCCAATGCAATTTCACACATCTGCTTGTGATCATGAGTCAGCAATAGCAAGGTTGAGTTAGTGTGCACTACAATGTTTATAAACAGCAACAGGATATTCTTGTCAAATATATGCTTGCGCAGTGTGCAAATATCCACTCATAGCTACAGCCTTATCGTAACCTTAATCAACCACATGAGAAAATTTAGGTTCATGCTTTTTCAGGGCTCTAATTATAATTAATTGATGGATTCGACCGTTACTTGATGGAAATTCATTTTATGTAACAATAAACACTGAAAACTTTGTTTTCAAAACTTCCACAAAATCTATTTTAAACTCTTATCACTACAGCTGTTTCGGCTGATTGCCTTTCTCAAGTGATCTATTTTTGGCATGCGTTTACACTTTATAGTCTCTAATGAAATAGGTTGAAGAGCGGAGAATAAACTTTTAATTTGTTCTAACTGTGCCAACAATTTGTTATACCATTAGATAGCATATTATAAGCCATATTTAAGTCTACTACCATAAGTAAAATAGTTGTCAAATGTTACGTTCTTGTTGGTTTGGTAATAAGGTTCGCTTAATGATTCTACCGCTTTACGTCCTAAACCAGTGGTTACTTGGTTACCTTCTTTGCCGAGATATGAAATCGCTTTTAGAAGATATAATGTTTCTAAGTCACATGCCCACCATATTTTTATTCCATACATGTTGGGTTTTGAGGGAATATATTGTTTGAACGGATATTTTCCATGATAAGGAATCAACTACTCGTCGATTGTTACATTTAGAGCTGGCAAATAATACTTTTTCAATTTTCCTAGTATTTGATTCCGTATATCCCGTATAGAAGCCAGTTTTTTTACGTCTTTCAGATCTTATCGTTTTGTAGTCGAATACAATGTAAAACTGCTTTGAACCGATTTATATCCGTAGTGACTCGAAAAATCTGTGATTTATAAACTAAATTCTGCAAAGCATCGTAACTTGCATAATTTGATTTTAGATGCCCAACAGTGAACAGAAGACCAAAGAAAGCATACATTTTAATTCTATCACAGAACTTCCATGGTTTATTTTGCAATGCACGATAAGTGTCTTAGGTGAAATTAAATTTAAAACGTATTTAAACTGAATCCTATTCATTCTAAAATATCCATAATATTTTTCATCCTCATCAATTAATTCTCTGTATAACGTCCAGTATTCACATTCCTTCTTCCTTTCTCTTAGCATTGGATGTACTTTAAACCTTCTTTTTAATACAGCTTCTCTTTCTTCATCGTTAAGTAGAAGAGCAATTGCACATAATTTTTGTCGAGAAAAGCGAGATCATATCTTCACCGAACAAAACTGAAACGTTCTATGTATGAAAATGTGAACGCGCAGTCCAATTGCTGGAGTGGAAACGCTACGTGCCGGAAACTATACGTGCACGATAATATGCCGCGACCTTAAGTAACGCGGCCTCATTTATTTTTTGTACCTCAAACACTGTCCAATGTTTGTTATCTTACACTCTAAAATAAACCCTATTGGCAGGCAAAAGCCAATCAGATATTTGTTATAAAAATTTTTGCTTATTTTGAGGCAATGCATAGAATGAAGAGCACGCGAAAAAAGCACTGGATACTCGTCGTAAAATTTGCAAAATTTACACATTTACACATTCATTCAAAGAATCTATTCTAAAAGTAGCTACGACTCGTTCCGATGATGTGGGGTAGCAAAAGCTTTTATTGCTCGAATTGAATTTTAATATATTAATGATTGTAATAATAATTATAAATTACCTTCAAATTATAATACATGTATAAAAATAATATATACAAATTATAATATATATAAATATATATATATATATATATATATATATATATATATATATATATATATATATATATATATAATAATAATACCCCACATAATATATGTGGGGTAGAAAATGTGTAATGTCGATCGTTGCAACCAAGGTTAGCTGCTTATCAAACATTTCGTTCCTTTCAAATCTACAATTTTAATACAAGAAAAAGCTGTAAAGGTTAGAAATAAATAGAACTGAATAAATTAAATAGATGTCTAGATGACCTTCAGAATTTATATTCTATTTATGCCTGAGTAGGAAAAACCACCAAATTCAAGGAATTTTTTATGCCCATTGAAATCGTTTTATCTACAACAAAATATGACGGAAATACGACATTAAATATTCACATTCTCGTTAAAAATGGAATAAAACCTTTCAGTTTTCATTTTTGTATCAATCAGATTAGTCACGGAATGACTTTTCAATAATCATGGACTATAATGTTGTCAGACTTATTTTGTGATAAATAATTAAAAGTATATACATGAAAATTTCAGCAAAACACACGAAAACAAGTGTAACTATTTCGTATTATTTTGATCCTTGCCACAATTGCTTTAAACATTTCAAGTATATACGTGCAAATAAGAAATAAATAAAAATCAAGAACTTAAATAAACTACCAACTTTTGCTTCAAAAATGCAAAAAAAATCTATGCAATCTAGAAGATTCTTGCAACTATGCAGATCGTCTAAATCAAACAGGCACTAATAAAATACAGAAGTCAATGGAAGAAAAAGGATCTTCTTCTTCTTCTTAGCCTTCTGTCGTCCATGTTTGGACATAGGCCTCTCCCAACTCCTTCCATCGGTCTCTATTCTGAGCAACATATTTCCAATTTCTTCCGGCTATTCTTTTAATATCATCAACTCATCTCATCTGTGGTCTTCCTCTTGGTCGTTTACTTTCGTAAGGTCTCCAATGTTGTATTGTAGTATTCCAAGAAAAAGGATAAAATGTGAAAAAAATAAGGAGGTTACAAAGAGTATTAAGAAGCGATAGAAAACCAATTACACCACTCCACGGAGAAAACTGAATCGTGTATTCACGTGTATGAGAAGGACTGTCGAGAGAGTGTGTACATTAAATGATCAAACAGAAATGCCCAAAGACCAAGAAGACATAATCCAAGACATAATAAGACATCACCAAGAGAAATAATCGGGTTAATAAAAAAAGCTCTAAAAAAACAAAGAGGCTCTAAAGTATCTGGCAATCAAAGCCATGGTTTATTTAACAAATATTACAAGTGCAATATTCAGAAACAAGCAACAAAAAATCATTTTTTGAGGTAAGCTAATTTACGCTCATTTCTTGTATGTACTATTGTAAATACTCATATTTTAATATTTCATAATTCAATTGATTTATGATGCTGATGTCGTAACTGAAAACTTTCAGATTACTTCCACGTCCTGTTCTCTGAATTAACATATTCAAAAACGAAAGCCTCATAGACAACCACTGTGTGAAGGATGGACTTAGTATTTTTGTTATATTTAAACCATTGATAAAATATCACTTCTTTTTGATAATTTAGTGAAAATAGCTTTTTGAAAATATTTTAACCTATTAATATCATAGTTTAATCACTTTTTTAAGTACGCTGTCATATGCCATGTAACCAATGTTCGTTGTGCCGCTGCTGAAATAGATTTCTAGTCTTTAGATTTCTATGTAGAATAACTATATTTCTTTCAGCTATAAGTTTAGAAGATAACTCGTAGCTAGTGTTTTATTAAATTTTCCAATATCTCTAAAAACTGCCCAGAATTTGCTCACTATTCAGTAAAATGCTAATTTACAATAACAAAAAAAAAACAGAATTCTGCAACTGACCAATGTCATTTTTTTTACGTCTATTCAGTAGTGATATTTGATAATTTTTTTGTTTCTTATGTTGGATGCTATTTTTAAATTAGCTATTTTTAAAAAAGTGTTATACATTATATAAATTCATTAAATAAAAGTTTTTTTCCTAATCTTTAGAGTGCTTAGAATGGGAAATATCTCATTTTCTTGTTATTAAGTAATCATAATAATATTCATTTTTTCACTTTTATACGTAATTGGTTAACTTTTGCCAGTGGAAAAACTATGAAGATAATCGCTTTATAAGCTGCTATGAATGGAGCAAGCATAGACGTAAACCCACATATATTGTTCATACTAACTTTTGTATTATCCTACATACTCGTTAAAAATTAATTCCAATTATTAGTCTTTTTTTAGAACAGGAGTCCTATTCGGCACAACTACTATATAATACTTAGGGCTGGTATACTCAAGGCTCTTATATTAAGGCGACATCGAACTCTTCCTTGGCAATAGTAAATTATACAAAAGCTGCCTTACGGTGCTAAAGGCTCGCCTATCTGATTCTGATTAAGTCACTTTGCTCGTTCCCTCTAAATATTTATTTATGTATTTCTAAAAGTTACTTGTTTCTGAGTTCCCTTCTAGACCGTCTCTTTTTGTCTCGTGTTCATTTTATTTCTATGTTATGGTTATGGTGATTGTAGATCGGGGCAGAACCTATTTATGAGCCCTTCAGACACTTAAATCTCCTAAGAAGGGTCCATTGTAGCACCACCATCATGAGGAATAGGCCTATATGGACCTAGTCTTGGGTACAGGCTGCTCCGGGCTTTCGTATCTGCTATAATTAGCAGGCGCTCCAAGTCTGAGCAATTTATAGAAAGCCATAAGCCTCTTTAAGCGTAACTTCTATATTTGACTCGTTGCATGAAGACCTAACCCACGATCTGCCAACTCTGATAAGCCAGTGCTGGGTACTTTCAGATGACATATGGAGAGGTTTTCTTCTCCTCATTACAAGAACGGAATAATTAAGCCATCCGCCAATCTAAGCAAATGAAGGTGCCGCCTGAGTCTACGATGATCGGTAAGCGTACTAACCAGCAGAGAGCATATTTTACTGTCTAAAAAGAGAAATTAGGCTGTAAAATTTTTGGATGACCCCAGTATGTGGAGCTTAGTCTATCTCATACCTCCACAACTGTCCCAGAAGTCCTGAAACCTCCGCAAAAGAAGCACTTTAAGAGTTTTTTTATTTCCATGACATAGGGCGAAATGCGGGCCCATATTATGCCACGGCTTATATCTCTCAGAGTTCTACAGCTTTTTTCGGAATCTCTACGCAAAACTTTTCGCGCTTTACCATGCATGCCCTAAGCACGATGGTTTTATATCTCGGGATTAATGAGCACAATAGTAGTAGAAAAAATCTCACCAAATGATAAATTAGTTGTAGTGCCGGTATCTGATGATTTACCAAAGTATGATGCAGCTTTGTATGAAAATTTTGCCTATGTACGTATTAGTGTGAATTTTTGTACCGTTGAGTATGTGTCATATTTATTGAACATATATACAGTTGAAAATATAGATTTAGCTCCTATGTCCTATTCTCAGTAAATCCACGAATGTTTTTTTGATTATACCCAATTCACACCTGACGTATCGCCTATATAAGCATATAGCGTATCCTGTTATTCACTGGGATGTACCTTGTTGAAGAAGAGAACTTCTCTATGTATTTTGCTCTGCATTGAGAGAAGCAAAGTCAGGTTTCCAATCACAGACCGACACGATCTTTTCTTTGCTGAAATATTTTAAATAATGTCTCCCAATGACCATATTATAAAGCTTTTGTTTCAATTACATTAAATCCGTCTTGGAGAGCATACTAAAGAAATATGTATGTACCCATGTAAATCATTAATGTTGTCTTAATTTCATCGTTTTTTCATTATTTCCTTCGCTTTTTCATTAAGTTTTGTAGATGTTTAAATTAATATTGAAAAAAATTTGTAGTATAGTTTTGTAGTATATACTTCTCTCTGTTATATAACTTTTACTTTTCCTTTAGAAAATCAAAATTTAAATAATTTTGTTCTTGACTATATGAATTCTATTGAGGGTGACTACATGATGAAAACTACTTCCCATAAATTAAACACAACATTAAACTGGAAATATTCACGTTACGCTTATGCATAAGATTAAGTTCACCACAATCAAAATAGTAGGCAAATACAGTTAACCTCATTCTATAAAAGGTATATTTATTAATGTAATAAATATGGAAAACGAGGTCGTATTATAACATTAATTTTAATCTAATATGATTTTCTAACAATAGAAGAAAACTTGTCTCTCAGATAGTTTCATTCATATGCCAATTTTGTAGTAACAAGAAAGTGATTCGTTATTTGAATAATGTTCTCACCAGTGCTGTAGAAAATTAACACTATGGGATTATATTTTAGGAAATAATTTAAAGTTTTAATCATAACAATTTTGTCCAAGATCTTTTTAAAGTCTAGATATAAAGTTTTTATTTTTAATATAAATAAATTACCTGTACTAAATTAAATCTGAATATAATTTCCAGCTTAGTTAATGATTCAATTATCTTTTTTTTAATTAGGACTTATATTTTGTTATTGAGCAAAAAATTGACCAATCTGGAGGTATTTTATTTTATTGTATTTAATATTTAGTTACTTGAAAACTACGTGTGAATTTATAGATGCAATACGAATATTTTATGGATGAAGCAAGACAGAAAAACAATAATTGTGAATGCATATTGCAACATGATCTTCAAATTAATTCTTGATTATAAGAATCTAACCAGAGTTACCAACTGTAACTTTACTGTTTTCTGCTGTGACGTATTTGATTTCGTCGTGTTACCCCTTAATTATTTTCCCTTTCATTTTAGTGCATCAGCTGTTTCTGCTAAATTTTCAGATGCATCGGTCAAAATTTGAAAATAATATTTTTCAATAATAATAATTCAGCAATTAAAAAACTTTATGTGCACGCCCAATTAGCTAGGAGTTAAATAAGGGCTATATCTCCGGAACTATTAAAGCTATAAAAAATTGATAGTTACATTTTCATTATTTTATGAAATACAGCCCAATACAACATAAAAAGTTTCTTTTTGCAGAATTTTTTGTATTTAATAATAGACACTTTCATCTACCTCAAAATTTTTAACCATCAAAAATATTCATCTTTGATTTAATTTTTTTTTAGAAAAATTTTGTGTTCATTGATCGAGCTAATAGGTTTATTTTTTTGTGGAACTAATTTCCATATATAATAATAATAATTTTGAAGTCCTTCAGCGTGTTTTTTATAATCAAATTTGTTATTACTACTTCTTGGATATAAAAAATATTATTGTGGTGCAAATTCCTATGATTTTGTTACTAAAATTTGTACTATCCTTATAATATTGTACGGATTAATGTTGATTTACGTGAAATAGTTTTAACTAATTCTTTCCTGATTTTTGTCCATTTCGATTTATAAAGCAAAAGAGGATAGAAAAAGACTTTTTTCATAAAAAAAAACGTTTCTAAGCATGTTCAAAGAGCTCTTACACCATAAATTTCCTGAAAGAAGTTCCATTTTTAATAACAGCAAGACCGTACGAGAAATATTACGCCAATATGTCGGAGATTATCGGGCCTGTTAGGCTACAAATTTGCGGCGGCAAAATATAACCTCAGCACTGGAATTATACGAGCCAATAAAATATGGAAGTTTTACGATGTGGCCGGCCGCAAACTGGGGCTTTGTGGTCCGAGATTCGTAGTCTTTTTGGCTTTTTACCTACATACCCTTCCTTCTAAATTATTTGCTGCACACTGCCAAAAATATCATATAAACATATCCTTTCAGACTTTAGATATTATATATATATATATATATATATATATATATATATATATATATATATATATATATATATATATATATATATATATATATATATACATATATATATACTAATTTGACGAAATATTAGTTTTCCTAAGAATAATACTTCTATTATATTTATTAAGACAAAGATATAGCTAGTCGTGCTGAGTAATAAAAGATAAAAGATAAAAGAAAGACAATTTAAGGAATAGAGAAAATCAACATACTTTAAAATCTAATTATCTTTGTATGTATGTTCGAATTTCCAACCCAATAATGGTATATATTTACTTTTCTCCCAATTATAAACCATAAATTATAACACATCATTTGCATAGATTGTAGACAACTTAACCTGTTTTGCTAAAACATCAGCTTCTTCAGAAGAAAAGTAATTTAAATGTATCCACTTATGTCTGCAAATAATTTGTATAAATATCTAACAAAAGATCTGTTGATTACCTAGCAGAAAAACATAAAATGAGCTTCCACGTAGAATGTGTTCAGAAGTGGAATTAATCGGGCGTCCCCCAGAAATGAGTAATGTCAGCTACATTATCTTCTCAGTCCGGTGCACCACTACTAATGCAAACCTCATCGAAATGGTCTTTATCAAGGTCATCCTTTGGTGACTACTTCAATTAAAAATAAAGGTCTATCAACAAATAAAGGTCTGTTGTCTAATTTGTGCAGATACGGCGATGTGTATGTCCTACTGGTCCAAGAAACCGATAGAGGAGGTATTGCAAGCCGTAGACCAAGAATTGGGGGTATGAAGCTCATACTGAAGAAACCACATGATTGTGTGATGAATCTACGTAGCCTATAAATCTTTAACAAACCGAGATATTCGGTGCATGGATCGAAAAGTTTCCCACATGCAACCCTGACCTGGGTTATGTTATCAGTTTGTACCAATTCGTCAAACAAATATTACCAAAAGTGTATCCATACTGCTTGCCCACCGTCTCATAATAAGAAATAAATCAGATGGAGAAAGAACAGAGTTAGGATCCAACGAAATATTGACGGTAAAAGGTATCTATGTAACTCATTTAGTCTAAAGGGGATAAAAAGCACGATACACGACAGTAAAGTCGCTGGCCTGAACGAAGTAAAGTACAAACAAATAAAGAACTTTGGTCCAGTAACCATAGTGGCTTGCAAGAATGATAAATTACTGCATTCGTACATTATAAATCCCTAAGATCTGGAAAAAAAGCCACAGTTGTAGCACTCTTAAAACAAAGGAGGGATCTGGCGGATACAAACACTTTAAATTTTATAAGTTTGTGTGAGTTTTTAGATGAAAGAATAATACTGGACGCTGACTTTATAAAGACCTCACTCAATACATTGAACATTGTTTTAAATGAAAAGTTGTTGGAAAGGTGAAAAAACAGTGGTTGTTGGCAAAACTTTACGAGACCACAAAGGATTACTGACTAACGAGATTTGTAGAATATCTTCTTCAGAATAAACGCTTCTACATAAGTTTCTAATCCAAGAACAGTCGGTGGATGGACCAATAAAATTTCCTTCTTCAGGGAAGCGAGCTGGAACTAATTCTATTAAATGTTCACCAACGACCAACCAGTATATATATAAATATATATATATATATATATATATATATATATATATATAAATATATATATATATATATATATATATATATATATATATATATATTATTGTGATATTTATAGTCTTGGTGCGCCAAGCAATAATTAGCTAATTAATTTTTTTGATTAATTAAAATTATTTAAATGATATGATTATGACTCTATCACAATTTTTAATTCTTTTATCTCAGGGTTAAATTCGTGCTTCAATATCTATGCTATTACATGTGAAAGGTAAGGTCCAGAGAATACCGGAATAATAAAAAACACATATGATCTAACACTATATATTGAAATAAAAATAATGAAATAATTCACACTCAAAAGTTTTCAATAAACAAATCTCATATAAGGATTCTCAAAGTTTTGTTCTCCGTACGTGAACAATCAAAATTTATGGTACAAACAATATTAATTGAAATCTCAAAATTCCGAACTATTCTAACTCTCCTAATCCAAATATTTATATCCTTTCTAAATTACGTGTAAAAATTGTGTTATCAATAAAAGAAAAAACTGCAGAAAACAAAATTATCTCTCTCTGATGATGAGTGGTCCAAATCCTTGTTCCTTGTAGATTATATTATCTCCTCTCAACCGCTCCCTATGTAATCAGCAATCTTACATCAGATTGTTGCAAGTATATCGTCCTTAATGATCTCCTTCAAAAGCACAAATCATTCAAATTATGATAGCCTTTCTCCTCTCGATAAACTGAATCTCTCGTTGGCCCGAGTGAAAAATTGACTCTTGGAATATCTTCTCTTTACGATAAACTGAATCTCTCGTTGGCCTGAACAGTGACTCTTGGAATATAAGTAGAGAAATATGACTTACAATATTTTGTTGTTTCAGCTTCTGTCAGATACACTAACTCCACAAAAACTCACTAACATTCAACACTACTGCTTGCTACATTTCGGGAACCGACAGAGAACAAACACTGTTCTTTCTTGAAGACTTGGAAACCAACTACCCTATCTTTTCTCTCTCCTCAATCTCGCTAAACTTTCTCCCACACACTTATCCCACCTTTTTCAATCTCCGCCAATCACAACTCGTCACAATTCCCCCATTTCTTCATTTCGATAACAAACAAATTTTTACCTATAATTATAAATTTCCTAAAACTTATTTACAAATAATATTTTTCTATAAATCTTAAAAACTAACAAAAACCTCTTTCTATAATCCCTTCTATTGTCTTTAATCACTGCATTAATGGATTTTGAAAAACCCCGTTCAATTCTTTGGCTTTCACTTAAACTTATGCGGGTCACTTAAGTATAACAAAGAAATGATTGATGTAAAGCTTACATTTTGTTTGGTACAGGTAATTCAAGGATTTAATAACTTTCCTTCTCCGAAATGTTTGTTGGATATTATCCTACTTATCTGAATTATTTTAATTTTTTGTTGAACTTTGAAATATTTTAAACAAACCAATATTTTCTTGATTTTACATATCATAACAATATATATATATATATATATATATATATATATATATATATATATATATATATATATATATATATATATATATATTACATAAATATAACAAATGCTCTAACAGTAGAGCAAAAAACACTAAAAGTAGAGCAAATACTTAGCACTATTCTATGATAAAAAGCACCTGAAACCCAATCTTTAAATGCGCGTCCTTATATTTTAGAAACAGATATGCCCGAAGAACGCTTAATGTGGAAATGCGTAGCCAGATGCTAAAACACAACGAGATGCCAAAAAAATATTGTTCTGAAGCTATTTTCTTGTGGCATTTTAAATTAATTACTATTTAAATGGGAATAAGCCACAATTAAAGGTTAAAGTACGTTTATTGACGTTTCAATTTCCACTTCGGAAATCGTTCTCAAAATACAAACATTAGTAAATTAAACAAATTTTGTTTTTTGTTACTTAGTGAAAAATTCTTCTAATAATTTAATTTTATCTGACTCATCTATATTGACAATTCAGACATACATTATACATTTTAAAGTAGACGACTTTAAAATGATATTGCCAATATTGTTGAGTTGCGTTCCTGGGACGACTTTACTTATAAGATAGTTCATTCGATTACACGAAATCAACTTTAACTTGAGAATATCCGTCAGAAAAGATCATAACATGTAATTCGTCTTTAAAAAGACAAATACATGCCATGATGACAGTAAAATTCTCCTGTTAGTGATTCCATAGTAAATTATGTGGGAAAACCAGGAAAAAACCTCATAATACTATCCCGACATGGTAAGTATTATATCGTGCATTTAGTTTACCTTCAATAAACACCAAATTCCGATTTTATATGTTTGTTATTTAAAAAACATAAATGATGTATTCTCTATATACTGACTTACCAATACTGGTATTTTCCTTTTAATAACTTCCTCTTTCAATATGGGTAACCAGATTCTACTACATTCTGCCGAGAAATTCGCGACACAATTGGTCTCATTTAGCATAATTAGAGCCGCTTCTTTGATTTTTCTCTTTTTACCATCCGTTTCTTTTAGGACTATATTTGAATGATTCAAACATAGTATGTTTATAGAATGTAGAATTTTACAGATATACGTAATTTTGAATTTGGTCAAAACAACTAATTTGGTTTAACCTCAAACAAAAAACAAAGTAGAAACATTACAAATAAGGTATCTTGATGATTTGTGTAAGATGATAATGCCCTATGAAACAATAGAGCTCAAAACGGAAAGAAAAAACAAAGGAAACGCTTCTCCTAAAATGGATATTATGGACTATATATATATATATATATATATATATATATATATATATATATATATATATATGTATATATATATATATATATATATATATATATATATATATCTATATATATATATATATTACTATTAGGTAGGTTTATTAAACTTTTTAATTGAACCTTTCTACCTAATGAAATAATAAATACTGTTTATACTTTAACATTTTGGTCATTTTTACAGTGTAACTTTGTAATATTATGCCTTATACAACAATGAAATTTGACGATATGAATGTGCCTTTCGCAAAATGTTTTGCTGCCTTTCTCTAATATTTCCAAGCAATAAAGTGTTTTTCTTAGGCTTGGGTGTTACTGAATTGTGTTTTTGTCTGAAAATGCAAATTTTGCTAAATTAAATTATTACGCTGCCGGTGCGGTATTATCTTTTATCTCCGAAAAATGTATAAACCTAGTGAGTATTTTGTAATATACATTTGCCGCATCTAAAGGATTGCTGCAAGTTTTTATAATAAAATTTTTATATATAAAACAATCAATTTTAAATTTAGTAGAGTTTAGTTAATTGTTTTCAAAGAAAATATTGTCTACGATAAAGTTTACTAATATGATAAGAAATCGGTTCGCTAAAGGTTCTTGCCTAAATGAATTAATATTTTCTTCTTCTTCTTCTTCTTCTTTTTCTTCTTCTTCTTCTTCTTTTTCCTCTTTATAAGCAATTCTGCTTGTTTATTGGCGTATTAATACCTCTATGGAAAGTTGTCACTCCATCTTTTGCGCGGTCGTCCCATACTTCTTCTGCCGATTGGTCACTTATCTCTTGCTATTTTGACGACACGAGTCTCCTCCATTCTGCTTATGTGGTTATTCCATTCTTTTTTTCTATTTTGTGTCCATTCATTTATTCACTGTTCGTTACATTTTCTTCTAATGTCTTCACTTCTCTTTCGATCTCTCAGCATATTTTCTGTAATTCTTCTCAGTACTCTTATCTCGGCCGTTTCCAGTAGCATTTGCGTTGTGGTGTGGCTGTAACGAGTCTTGTTTCTGAGGCATATGTCATTATTGATCTTACACTGACTTTATAAATTCTTGATTTCATCTCAGTGTTAATGTGTCTGTTTCGCTATATAGCGTTATTAATGCATCCTGCCAGTCTATTTTATTTTTTTACTTGATCCCTCACTTCTTTGTTTAGGTCTCCATAGCTAGACATACTTTTATTTTCATTACTTGTTTAATACTGATGCCATCAATTTCTACTTTACATCTGGTTGGTTCTTTGCTCACTACTATTGTTTTAGTTTTTTGAGATGAGATTGTCATATTAAATTGTCTAGGGTGCTAACCTGATCTACAGCCAGGTTAGCACCCTACTGATAGAGTTTAAAACCATACAACTCATAGAAACAGGATTATGCCTCGTAACAAGTATTGATATATTGTGGAATGCAAATTTAGATACCCCTGTCCTTTTATCGTTTGTTTTGCTTTGAAAATTATAGAAGGCACAGATTTGGTTGATATTAAAAACTAAGAAATCTTCGGGTTTTGACTGTTTGGCGTCCGTATGTCATCATCATCACTGGCTCGACAACCCTTTTTGGGTCTTGGCCTGTTCCAGGATTCTTCTCCATTTTGATCTGTTTCGTGCTTTTTTTCTCCAGTTTTTTATTTTTAAGGTTGTTATATCATTTTCTATTTGTTCTAAGTATCTCAGTTTCGGTCTTCCTCTTGTTCTTTTTCCTTCCTACTGGCATCTGTTTGAATATTTTGTTTGGTATTTCGCCTTCTTTCATTCTTTCTACATGTCCTATCTAACGCAGCCGTCCTATTTTAATGAATGTTATAATATTCGGAATGTTATTATATTTTGTATAGTTCAGAGTTGTATCGTCTTCGCCATATTCCGTTTTCTTTTATGCCCTTATATATGTGTCGCAAGATTTTTCTTTCGAAGGTGGCTAACAACGTTTCCTCTCTTCTAGTGAGTGTCCAGGTTTCTGAGCTATATGTGAGTACCGGTCTCATTAGGGTTTTATATATTTGGCATTTTGTCTTTCTTGCGACGTTATCTGATCTTAGGTGTCTAATTAAGCCATGATAACATTTATTTGCAATAAATATTCCCCTCTTCACTTCCTCCGTAACGTTATTATCAGACGTGACTAGGGATCCCAAGTATATAAAGTTTTTACGTTTGGCGTTTTTACGGACGTTTGGCGTCCGTATGTAGTAATTTTTATAATTATTTCTTTTGATGAAAGGATTTGATTTTACATCAAATAATAATAATTTATAATCATCAAATATTAATACATATATAATACATCAAATAATAATAGTTTATAATTTGTACCTTTTCGCTCTAAGGAGTCCTGATAGGACAAAATACGTATAATCGATTAGTGGTGGCACTATACTGAAATCAAATCTTTACTGTCTTTTCTAATAAAAGTCTTAGAAGAACTATCCAAATCCGCTGTGGGCAAACTTATGTTGTGTAACAGAAATTGTAAATGTGAGCTTTTGTGATAAGCATTAATTTAACAAGAATAAGGAATTGGTCGATGTAATGGCCAATGTAACAAATATAAAATAGATGTGCTCACAACACAATATATGTGAGTCTTAATGCAGCTTGGTTAGCAAACTATGCCAGAGAATGACCAATTAAAACTCAGGAAGAATTTGGCCAATTTGCATGCTCCTAAAAGACAGTTACCTCCAATGAATACAATCAACTGATAGAATCATGGATAAGTGGACAAGAAAAGGGACGTTTCAATAAAGTATCATTGTGATCTCTCAAAGTATAATATATTGCTGTAAGGGTTGCTTTAATTAATTTTTGAAAACAAGAGGGAAAAAAAATGATACTATTAAACATAAAATATGTACAACCCAAATTAATCCCTACTTCGTTATAGAAAATTTAAAATTTACAATTAATTTAGCCTATATTACCCTTCACCTATTCTGTACAGTTTAAACTTTTACATATAATTAAATCCCTGGCTAAGAAAAGGAAGCAATAACCCTACCAAGTAATATGTTTATATTTTAATTTGTATGTTAAATTGACTTATAACAAAAGTACAGAATATTAAAAAAAATTTAATCTACTCGCTTACTAGAAAGAAGTATTCCTGCACTTCGGCTTTTGATTAAAAATATCCAAGCAAGTAAAATTAACACTATCCTATCAGGATATATCAGGATATCCTATGCCAAAGGATATCCTATGCTATCAGGATATCTATATGTTAATAATGTATGTAA
This sequence comes from Diabrotica undecimpunctata, assembly GCF_040954645.1. Taxonomy (NCBI): domain Eukaryota; kingdom Metazoa; phylum Arthropoda; class Insecta; order Coleoptera; family Chrysomelidae; genus Diabrotica; species Diabrotica undecimpunctata. Next base: position 105,964,751 of record NC_092804.1, on the reverse strand, counting down.
AAACGATAGGTTATGGGGTATTATAACATTCCTTTATAAATAGTTGACTAAGTGAAATTGCAGTTATTTCGCATTAGAAAGAATTTTAATACCTTAAGGAGGAAGTTAATTACTAAAATTAAAATATGAAAAGGGATGAGAAATAAAAATTATAATTTCACATACAAACAATATTGTTGAGATCCAAAGACCAATTCCGAGCCACTGATATGGACGATACAGGAGTTCTCAACTATTCCACCAACTGTTAACTGAATATACCCAAATCCTGGTGAACAACACCCAAAAAAAACCAATGCCATATATATATATATATATATATATATATATATATATATATATATAATCTTACCATAAGCGTAAGTGGGATTTTTCAGTATGTAGAGAGATTGTCTACTGCCCAGATTGTGAGATGGCTAAAAAAAATATAGACCAGATTATTTTCTTTTTGTTAGCGATAAAAAAGGAGAGTGGAATAAAAGAAAAAACCAAGGTTTTTAATCTTGTATAAAGATAAACGTTTGTACTAAAAATTAATTTAATGAAATAAAAATGTTCATGGTTTGTCATATTTGCTGATACCTTGAAACAATTATCGAGTTTCGGCATAAAATATATTAATGGAATTTAATAGATTATTAGTGAAAAGCAAAAAGCATGACATAATAAAACATTTTAATTTTTGGCTGGTGTATAGATTTTATAAGAGAATATTTTAAAATGGCTGAGTATTAAATATTAAATCTTTATCTTACTGGATATATTATAGACTTCACGAAGAAGACAATCAAAACTAAATACACTCCTGCCATCTAATAAAAATAAAAAACCATTTTCTCTAAACTTAATTCTTTTTCTTACCTTAAAATATATTCTTGAAAAAAACTTGGTCACACAAATCAACCAGGCATCTCAAGCGATTGTGTAGAAGTCTACAATCTTGCCCAGGAAAGTTACGAATTTTTCGTTTCGCACATGTCACACTGTACCACCTTTAAGAAGTTGAAATACCTATACAGGTAGTATGGATTATCTAACTCTTAGTGATGCTTGTTAGAGAACTGGATCCCTAAGTAATACATACCTACTTTGATTTTTTACTTTTGCCATAATACTTGGTTACTATTATCACCGAAAATTATATACTATAGTGACTTATACCAACAATTAAAAAAAATATGGAGAACAAATAATACTGAGCAAAAATCACAGCGAGGAAGTAAGTATCTTCTTTGGAAATATAAGGACTAATCTTCTGCATAGATTTTCGAAGTTTGATGGCGACATTCGAGTAAAACTCTTATATTATTTGCCATTTATTTTTTGCGAATTCAAATCCATCATGAGCTCGGAACCATTTTGTGTGTTAAACAGCCTAGTGTACCACCAACGTCGTTGCTTCCTTTTCTTGTTGTAGAAACTTGTCATTACCATGAAAGCACCACTCATCTCATAAATGACGTAGGTTTTATCGCGCGACTGAGACGTGACTATCAACAATTACTAAATATTCGTAAGTTTCCTTTGGATCGCAGAAGGTTCGTCAAAATAAAAATTTTTATCGAACATTAAACGCTCTACGAACGCGTGGCGCACACACGGCGCGAAGTGCGCGGCGCGCATATTTATAGCCACTCTATCTTTTAAAACAACTGCTCTAAAGAATTATTTTAAGCTGCAACCATACAATTCTCTAAGATCCTTTAGGTAATATATTTGATTATTTGCGATACTCCTTTTACCTTCTATTTTATATTAAATTATATGTCTCAAGTTCTATTATATGTCCGAGATATGAAACTTTCCTTTGTTTTATTGTTCTTTTAGCTTCTTTGTCGATCTTCGCTCTTTTTGAAACTTCAACGTTCGTAACATTATCCAATCTTGAGATCCTCAGTATATTTCTATTCATCTTCATCTCAAAGGAATTTTATCTTCAAAGGAAAGTCTTTTTATCGCCCCTTGATTAAGCGTCCACGAGTCGACTATATAATACAGGATACTGTATATATAACGTTTAGTCAATCGTACTTTTAGGGCCAACGTCGAATTTCTGCTACAAAAAAACTTTTTTATTTTTATTAAGTTTTTTTTCATGCATGCGCTTTTTGACTTCAAATTTTGATTTCACTAGTATAATCGATATTTTCTGCTATTAGTGTTCTTAAGTACCTGTACTCTTTTACTCTTTTAATAAGTTGGCCTTCTACTATTAGTGTTTTGTTAGTATTTTTGTTCTTACTAATTTTCAGGAATTTGTTTTTTATTGTTGAAAAAGGATCGTTATTCTTCACTGTGCCTTAACATTTTATTTCCTATTATTGTTTCTATATTTTCTAAATTATCAGCTATTATCACATTAGTATTATTAGCAGATTTTATATTAATAATTAAACACTGATTGAAAAACCATGAATATCAGACAGTGGCGAAGTGGCAGATCACCAGGTATATCGAGAATAATACACGTAACAAATAAACAGAATAAAAAGAATAAGACAAATCATGGAAAGAACAACACCATCATAAAAGAAATACAGTAAAAACTGCGTATTTGGTACGGACATGTACAGAGCATGATAAACCAACGCCTACCGAAGGTAATGTTGGATTGGTAGGCACCTGCGCGAAAAAAACGAGTAAGACCGAAAACTGTATGACTTTAATGAAGTTTCAAGGCGAGGTCAGAGAGTGAAAGAAGGAGACAGAGAGAGAGAGAGGGAGAGAGAGAAGGAGAGAGAGAGAGAGAGATCTACGACCAGGAGACTGAGTCTTTTTGACGTGAATGGAGACTGGGAACTGGCAGGCGTAGGATGCTATAAACCGAACATTATATATATAATCGTAATGATGAAAATATTCCTGTTTACGCCAGCGTGTTTTATCTTATTGTGTGTTACATCTTATTATCTTTTTCTGATTATCGCTAACTTTTCTGTTTGTAGTGGACCCCCTTTGTTACAAATCGCAAATGCTGTGTTGTTCTGTGATAGATTTGTTATCACTGGTGGGTGCTGATTTCGCATGCAGTATCCAGTAGAGTAGATCTGCATGTCCAGTATTCAATTTCACACTGTCTGACGTAGAACAGTACCAAACATCACTCGGATCACCAGACACATTATACTTATTAGACAACATTTTATAATGAGAGGTTCTTTGCAGTTTCTCGTGGCTCTCTGCACCGCAGCTGGATAATCGGTGGAGTCGACATTTGATTGCAGCCTACAAATGTTTGATATCGAGCTTGTGACGAACTATTTTACTCCAGCCGCGAGTCACTAATATTATAGCGGCTGCTCTATGACATATCCTAAGTCGATCCACAAGTCTTTCATAAAGTACAAAAAAGAATCCCTAATTAATTCAGAACTTGTTCTCCACGCAAGCTGTAACAGCCAGTAAAAGGTAACTTACGTATATTTAATAAATATTTAACTCACATATTTAAATATCTAACTTATTTTGAACCAGGAATTTACGGATGTAAAAAAGTATTACTTTCATATATTTTCCATGATATAATCGTGGCTGTAATTTGCCTTTTTGACGTGTCGACACTGATATAAAATTGAATATTGGAACAACGGTAACAATAGAACCGATTTTTTAACTTTGTATGCAGCTGATGGAATGTGTGTGTAGTGGCGTCTATTCGACTATGTTTGATTTTGGTGATAAAATGATGGAATCTCATTAAAACGTATAAAATGTTATGAAATTTGAAAACATGTTGATTTTAATAGTTTTATCGTTAACTTTGGTGCCTGACCTTTAGATTTGTTATTAAAATTAAATACGTAGTAAAATATATAATGGATATTATTGTATAATCTATATTATTTTAACCGAATTTAATTGAAATAATTATTTTCATTATTATAATCTCATTCTGTTATTAATTTAATTAACTGAAATAATTAAATTAATAACAGAGATCACATAAGTCTGTAGACAGACCTGTGTAGTACCATATATAATAAAGGTAATTTTTCTAGAGAATGACTTACATCAATATTTATTCCGTTACCAAAGAAATCTAATGCAAAAGAATGTAATCATCATCGAATAATCACTCTAATGCGCCACACACTTAATAATTATATCCCTTACCTTAATATATATTTAAGAATGAAAAAGAAACAAAACTAAAACAAGACACAAGATATTGGTAAATCTCTATTTGGTTTTAAGAACGCTATGGGCACATGAGAACCATTATTTGGATTTACCGTATTAATTCAAACATGCATGGATGTAAACCAACCACTGTACCTTTGTTTTATAGATTACAATAAGGCCTTTGAAAGTGTGACATAATTACCTAACAAAATTGCTTAGAAATAAAAATATAGATAACGGAATTATTATAATAATACTTCACCTATATTTTAATCAGACTTTCAACGTTAGAGCGAAAAAAGAATTTTATTTTCTGAAGTAACAGCGATACAAAGAGGACTGAGGAAGGATTGCGTGCACTCACCGTTGTTATTTAATGGTATTCGGAAGAAATTATTTAAAAACCACTGGAATAAACAACAATCGAAATAAAAGTTAAAGACATAATTATAAATAACATTAGTGATGCAAATGACACTGTGCTGACAGCAGAGAATATACAAGATATTCAAACAGGGTTACTACCTTCTACATCCAATTCAATGACGAAATATGCGTAGCAAACCCATCAGCAGAGTATAGTAGACTCTGGTTGACAATACTAAAAGAAGAAGTCACCAACAAGTAGATACCAACAATTGCGGAATATGAAATCCAGTATATACATCATCCCCTCTATCATACACAATACATATTAAGTACATAACACACGTTAACTAAACAGGAACACTCTGTATACATACAAACGTTTACAGCACAAATTAGCAATATCAAACACTTACAGTAATCAGAGCTTAAAATATCCATGAGGCAAAGCACCACCCTTACATCTTTTTAGCCAAATATGTCTGTTGCCCATTATACCGTGGCCAGAAGTGACTTAACCTCCAATTTATTGACATGACATAAGTTTGTCAACAATCTTTTTGGTTATAGACCGTTTTTTCAATAAAATTATCTATTAATCTTTTTGGGACAACGATTTCCGGAGTGGAAATCGAAATGTAAAATTTTTAGGTAAAGTGTAGTTGTCATACCAATCAATTATGCCTTATTCCCATATAAACTATATTTTTTGTATTCCAGGTTTGCTTATGTGAACTTCTTCGTTTATGGTAATTTCTGTTTGTGTAAGTTTGTGGTTACAACGTGAGTTGTTGTTTCTTTACATATAACTTCTTTAGATAGTCAATTTATACATTCTTTTTGATGTGATTTAGGTCTGTTAATTTCTTTACTTTCGTTTTCTTATAAAGTGTCATACTTCTTTTTGTACACCATAAAATTCATGCTTTAGTTCTTTTGAGAAACATTCCCCGTGCTTGTTTTTAATTCTTCCTACAAGTGCATGTGTTTTATTGGAAATCAAAAATAATCATATTTTTAACTTATAGTAAGGTTTACTTCTAATAAAAATAATAAATTCTATTAAGATACCCAAGAAAATATCTTCAGAACAATATCGGACTTATTTTCTAGCTTACGTTATATATTGTCCTTTGCTGTATATTTAGGTTTCTGCATACTTTGCCTGCTGCTATTTCAACCCATTAACATCTTTTAGTTTTACTCTGAGGTATCTTATCTGATACCGTAATAGAAAAATCTAGTAGCAGTACCGATAAAACAATATAAACGCTAAAACGAAAGTCTACAACTTTCACATACATATAAGAAGAGAACAGCGTTATTCAATTTATAACACATCCTACCGCATTATTAATGTACCAATTTCTCTTTACAAAAATCAATTAGTCAAAAAACAACGCACAACGACTTGTTATCCTTTCTCCTCAATCACGTTGATAATTGAATAATCCATCAGTTTCGTAATTCCAGCAGAAAATTAATTTAAACAATGTACTCGAAAAGTAAAAGTTAACGTTAGAAATATTAGGTATATTTGATTAAAAATATGTATGCTCAACATTTTTAATAGCCCTATAATGTTTTTTATGAATAATTTATTTAAAAAATATAAAAAATGTCACATTACCAGTAGTCAATATAGAAGAATTTTAATCAAATAAAGGCAGATATCGAGCACAGTTTATTTATTAAATCTTGCCCAAATACTTTTGCTCCTAGAGCATCTTCAGGGGCATCTGAAATAAGCCAAGAAACGTTTTTTCAACCAAGAAAATTAATTAACTTCGAAAGAGTTTTTTCGAAGTTAATTAATTTGGTATTTAAAGCTATTTTTTTAATTTTTAGGTCAAGTAATGTTTTAGCTAAATGTATCGAGAACTTGGCAGAAAAACTACATCTTGATTTAAGCTGTTGTTTTAAAGAAAAATATTTTTAATAATATGTTGAAGAACCACAAAAAATATTTTTAAAATATAGTGTGAACAAACCCTGTCCCTCACGATCATGTGTATACCATTGTATAGTGGGATCTACATGTCCGAAGATCAAACCGGTCTTACTTCTGTATGAAGAAGCCTTGGGGTCAAGAAAAGCCTTGACCCCAAGGCTTTTCCTCCATCCCTCCCCATCGTGTGACACGTGGGGACTCACACGAGTGGCATCACACTTGGTGGAAGAACCAATCTCTTTGGCTGGAACGGTTTATAAATGCCACAGACTACCGCGATATTATTCTCGAACCTATTGCTGTACCCTTTGCATAAGAAGCTGGTCTTCAATTTAAATTAATGGACGACGATGCGCGTCCGACGTAAAACATTTTTCAAAAATAATGAAATTGAGTTTTTACCATGACCTGCGCAATCACCAGTTGAGCATGTATGGGACATATTGGGCAGACTCATTTTCCAAGAAAATATTGCGTTCAATACAAGAGAGCAACTGTTTGAAGGTCTATCAATGAAGTGAAACAGAATAACGCAGCAAGACATTCACCATCTGATCATGACTATGCCTTACAGATGTAGGACAGTAAACAACAACCGTGAAAGTAATACACTATATTAACTTAACCTAAAGACTATTTTGTTAGGATTTGAGAGGCAACAAATTAGTTTTTTATTTTTGTTTGTTTGATTTTTTAACTATTTTTTGACTTAGGTCTGGAGTTCTCTTTTAATTTTCTTAAGATCTATTGCGATAATTCTAAGAAAAAATGTTTATTTTATATTCGGGATACTTGTTTATAACTTTTTTTTTACAAATATTGAAAAAAAATTATTTAAAATCCTTCTGCCATCTCGCATTTTGTTTTTGTCCACTTGATTATTTTGATGTGTGTAATTCACTCACATGTTTTATGTTTATGTATTCTATAGTTTGTCTCAAAATATATCGTTTTGACTTTCCCGTCGTTAAAGGATAAGTGGTATTATCGCCATTATTCATAGACAAATACGTTTTGAATTTCTACCTGACCACTCAGGGTTGAATCAGGTACGGCTATAATGTAATCAGTCATTAACAATCTCTACTTGCTACTGTGTGTATAGTATATCAGTGAAGATTGTTCGTAACAAATATGTTTCGTCCACGGAAAAATAATCGCTCGAGATCTACTAAACATAATCAAAAGCATTTGTCATTGGACGCAAAAAAATAGTTAAAAATGTGTGTCATACTTTAATAGATAGGGGCCTAATCAAACAAAATGTTGTGAAAAGAACATATTTACTTACAAAAACGTCGATATCGTCGACAAAGGCTATTGTAAGCAAAGAGCCATTGACAGGACGAAAAAAAGTAGTAATTTTTAGTCTCATTATTTGGACAGTACTCAAGAGGATATTATAAGAAGATCAATAAGTTGTTCTTTACGAAAATCAGATAGTTCCTACGTTAGATAAATTAAATTGAAGTTATAGGAAGAAGAAACAAATATAGATACCACTCTTCATGTAGTCCTTTCTAAAATAAGTTTTAAACACTTGAAGAACTGAGTATCTCTCTGAAATTATAGGTTAGAAAACAAATCTATCATATATCTGGATAAAACATGGTTTGATACTTATGATATAGTATGTAAAAGAAGGTCGATTTTAGTAAAAAATGTCATACGAAAGCATCTTTAAATACAGGAAAACGCATAACAATAATTCACGCCAGTTCGAAAGATATGTGGGTTCTAAACTGTTTGTTCTTATCTGCAAAGAATATCAAAGACTTCAGCTTAGACTATCATGAAGATACCAGTGCAGAACTTTTTGAAAATCGGTTTCAAAATTCTCTTTTGAAAAATATTCCTGAAAGTAGTGTAATCGTCATGGATAACGCAAGCTACTACAGTCTAGAGCTACAAAAAGCGCCAAACAAGTACTAAAACTGATATATATGGCTTTAAAATAATTAACATTTTTTAATAAAGACTCATAAATTTCAGTTTTAGTATTTGCTTGGCGCTTTTTGTAGCTCTAGACTGTAGTAGCTTGTGTTATTCATGACGATTACACTACTTTCAGGAATATTTTTCAAAAGAGAATTTTGAAACCGATTTTCAAAAAGTTCTGCACTGGTATCTTCATGATAGTCTAAGCTGAAGTCTTTGATATTCTTTGCAGATAAGAACAAACAGTTTAGAATCCACATATCTTTAGAACTGGCGTGAATTATTGTTATGCGTTTTCATGTATTTAAAGATGTGCTTTCGTATGACATTTTTTACTAAAATTGACCTTCTTTTACATACTATATCATGAGTATCAAACCATGTTTTATCCAGATATATGATAGATTTGTTTTCTAATCTATAATTTCAGAGAGATACTCAGTTCTTCGAGTGTTTAAAACTTATTTTAGAAAGGACTGTATGGAGAGTGGTATCTATATTTGTTTCTTCTTCCTATAACTTCAATTTAATTTATCTAACGTAGGAACTATCTGATTTTCGTAAAGAACAACTTATTGTTCTTCTTATAATAATATCTTATTGAGTTCTGTCCAAATAATGAGACTAAAAATTACTACTTTTTTTCGTCCTGTCAATGGTTCTCCGCTTACAATAGCCCTTGTCGACGATATCGACGTTTTTGTAAGTAAATATGTTCTTTTCACAACATTTTGTTAGATTAAGCCCCTATCTATTAAAGTATGACACACATTTTTAACTATTTTTTTGCGTCCAATGACAAATACTTTTGATTATGTTTAGTAGATCTCGAGCGATTATTTTTCCGTGGACGAAACATTTTTTACGAAAAGAGATTTTTAATGACTGATTACATTAGCCGTACCTGATTCAACCCTGAGCTGTCAGGTAGAAATTTAAAACGTATTTGTCTATTAATAATGGCGATAATACCACTAATCCTTTAAGGACGGAAAAGTTAAAACGATATATTTTGAGACAAACAATGTATAATTTTAAGGCATATTTTGAGCATATACCTACTTCTTTTGGGTTTCAAATAAACTAAAACACTTTAAAAAAACATTGTTATTGTATTATATCATATTTTATTTTCTGATTTCTGGTAAGCCAGATATTTGACAAAAATATACCTGATATTTGTGTTTTATTTATGCTCAATTATTAGAATTTTTTTAATAGCACTTCAAAAAACTGTGTTGTCTCTAAATAAATCTCAACACTGCACCGTGGTCTTTAATTTTGTGCATCGAAGTAAAGTCGCTGTGCCCGAATTACACCTTCCCTCTGAATACAAAACATACTTCACAGGATGCGACACGACTAAACAAAGTCAAGGAAATTGTAGGAATTAATCTACCATTTTATTTATTAACTGCGCGGGACTCCGCTTCTATTCAAAGCAAACGTAGGCTTTTAGTCTGGCCACTTCACGACAAATTACCGCTTGCTTTTTATTTCTGCAAATTGCACGGAATCTCCTTTGATCTAAAATTGGAGTACTCAAACACATTGTGGTTTTGAATTTCTTAATACCTCTAGCAACATCAGATGGTTATCCCGCGGATTTAGACATTATTTATAGAGTAGGTATATCAGCTAAAAGTGAAATTTATAAAATCTTGTTTAGAGTTAGATTAATTTTAAACTTTACAGTCCTTACTTTATTTAGATATTTAAAATCTGTTTAAATAAAAGATATGCCTAGATAAAGACAAAGTTATTGAATGTTTTTCAGAAAACTCAACGTGTAAAAAAATAATTAGTTTATTACAAAAAATACCATAAGAAAAATTATAATAATGACAAAAAACTGGTAAAGCATTATACACAACTTATTAGAGAGTAACTAAAATAGAATGTATACCAAATTTTGTAGTGTAATAATACCGAAATGACAGTCTATCGTACTGTACGATGTGTGTACGAGGTGAGATGTGTACGAAAACACCTTACAAAGGCACAAAAACACCAACCTCGAAGTGCAGTAGAAAGAACGACGTTACCGCCGTATTTAGGAGAACGAGAACTTATGGGTATAGCTGAGCAATTAAAAAACAGATCACTAATTTAAGAACTTATTTTCAGGTGCAGGCTGAGACATCTATTCTACATCGCGTGATTTGTGCAGTAGATGACACAACACCGATCAAACTGAGAAAAAACCAGAAATGCGCAAAAACTATCTTACTAAGGCCGAACAAATTCGCACGTGGATAGGTAAACCTCTGCACGGGCGACATCCGAATGAAGTCAGTTAAGACTATGTCGACAGTATAGCATCGAACTATTGGCTGACATCAGGAAAGATGTTCCCTAAAACAGAAGATTCATTATTTGCCATTGAGGATCAGGTTATACCAACAAAAAATTACCTTTAATGTATCATCAAAGACCCTTAAGTCCAAAACGACAAATGCCGATATGGACGTCAATCGCAAGACACCATCCAACATCTTACTGGGGGCTGCCAGGAATTTGCTGCAACTGCATACAAGGAACGGCATGATTTAGTAGGAAAATCCTTCATCAAGAAGTAGCTATCAATCTTGTACTTCTCCAAGCAAACCATCTCCCATATTATCAATACATGCCAGAGAGTATGCTTGAAAATGACTTGCTTTGCTTAAAACTTCAAGCTATATTGGGACCGCACTGTGCTCACAGACCAAACAGTAGCACACAATAGACTAGATTTTGTACTAAAGTCTGTTTTTTAACCAGGAGGAGTAATTCAAATTTTCCGCGCCGTAATTCTTGTTTCTAATTGGTCCAATCGCAGGCAAGTTTACTCCACTAAATTATGACATTTTGACACTAATGACATTTGTGAAATTTTAAAATTCAAAATTTATATCGACAATTTTTTGTATTTTCTGTGGTATTCCTTACATTTTTTAGATTTTTCGTTTGTATTTATATAAAAACAGTTCTTTTCAGAACTATTTAGCGACATATTAGTGATTAGTGTTATTAAGATAACAATATGGATTCAATTAATTTTTCTCCACCAAAAAAACGCCGAGTACATTTGGGTCATTTATCTACAAATGAGAAACAAGAAACATTATAAACATGTATAAACAAATCAAAAGTGATAATTCTGGAATGAAAATAACAGCCACGGTAGCAAAAATAAAACAGGCAACAGGTTAGTTTTGCAGAATAGTTATAGTTAAAATCAAGACTTACTAAAGTAATGTGCTAATTTTAGGTGTTGCGAATTCAACTATTTACCGAACAATTAAAGAATATAAGCAAACTGGAACAGTAAGATGTCCTAAAAATATTGGCGGTCGACCTTCTATTCTTGCAACATATGATGAAAAAGTTAAAACATCTATACGCCAGATAGTACACAGCTTCTTTTTCAAGAATGAAATGCCTACATTAAATAAAATTTTAAGTGAAGTAAACAACCGCCCAGATCTTCCAAATATGTGTCGTTCATTATTATATAAATTCTTGAAGCAAATCAATTTTAAGTAAGTAAATATAGGTTAGCCACAATAATAAATAAAACGTGCAACCCAAAAAATATATTATGTCTGAATTAGGGAATCGATTAGAAGATAAAGAGCTCTGAAAATATAGATTTTTTTTCTATTTTCTTTGCTTATAACTTTAAAACTATTCATTTTGGAGCAAAGCCGTACAAAAATAAAATAAAGGTAATGATTAAATTTCCTGTTATACGAATAGAGGTTAAAACTGTCTTAATTTATTTCCCTTGCTGCAAAATAGCAATACCATTAATCCAAAAGATGCTTTAATGTTGTTAAAAATAAATTAACAAAATATAACTACTTCTTTTTTCCTATGTTGTAGACCTTTTAACGCTCTAAATGCAAATTGTCTCATTTGAAGCTGTATAATTAGTTAAACAATCTTTGTTTAATTAAATAGTCTTTATTTGATCAAGGAAATATAAACACAGATGACATATTCTTCTGGGGCGAAATCAGAACCGCTGAAACTGATAAGTACCCCGCCAGGTAAAAAAAAATTAACAAAAAAATTTAATTTGTTTAAACAAAGATTGTTTAAATAATTATAGACTATTAAAATGAGAATATTTCTATTTATAACGTTAAAAGGTATATGTGTGGTAAGTTTTTGTAAAAAAAATTCCACAACGTAGGAAGAAATACCTATGTGGTTTTATTTTGTTATAAATAAATTAATTTATTACAACAAAACTAAAGCCTTTTTGGCATTTAGAAGTGCGTTAGTAAGGTAGATGTGTGTTAGAAAAAAATTTATTTATTTATTATAATAAAATTAAAACATATTTGGAATTTGATAATGCGCTATTTAGCTGGCTCTACTCGAGTTACTTCGGATTAAAAAAAAAAAAATGAAGAAAATTGCTCGATTGGAAGCTGAGAAAATGCATTTTTTTATGTATACCGATTTTGAACTTTGAAGTTAAACTTTCTTCAACCTATTTTTTTTGAATTTTTGGTATTTTTATACCAAATAATCGCTCAATACTGATTGTTTTTTGTTGTGTACTGTGTATATAGTGTAGAATGAAATATATATTACTTGAAAACTACTTTATTATAATATGTAAGTACAATACTAAAAACTATGAATCTTAACCTTAACCTTCTGCCATCCGGTTCTCTCCTTCTTTTCTTTTCTGTTACCATCTGTAATACAAACTTAAATATATGCATCAAATATAACATTTTCTTCCTTGACAATGAATTTTTTTACAAATTCATTTTTACAATAGGTTTACATATTCTTGGAGATCTACTTAAGGTAGGTATAACTTTGGTATCAGAAATCGAAAATTGTCCAATAGATTTGTCAAATAAATCTTTATATTTTGTAAACAATTGTTGTAACTCCTTTTCTGCATTTGAGACAGTGTTCACATTGTGTAAATTTATATCTAATGAATGGATCCACTCTCTCCCAACCAATGAAGGACCTTCACCATCAAGTATATATAATTTCAAGAATTTAGTTTTATTCTGATGCTGAACTGTCACCAAAGCCATACCTAAAACATGTAATTCATTTTTACAGTAAGTAGCTAACTTTATATTAGTATTTTGTAATTGTAATTCAGTACAATTCTAATTAAATACATTTTTGTTAATAATACTGACAACAGCATCTGAATCAATTTCAAACTGTATCGGTTTGTTATTTACTTTCAAACCAATAATAAATTTATCTTTTAAATTAGTTGAATGTACATTTAAAATTTCCTCAACAGCATTTATGTTTTTAGTTTTCAAACAAACTTTTTGTAAATGTCCTCTTTTCTTACAAAAATTACATACCAAATTTTTCTTTTTACATTGATTGGCTAAATGAGAAGCATCCCCACAAACGATAACATATACCTGTTTTAGTGTTTGAACTAGAATGTGTAATATTTGTACTTGAATTTACATTTTAACTTGTATTAGTATGTTTTTTACTCTTATTGAGTTTTGAATATTTTGTTAATTGAATTATTGTAATTTAATTGATTACTGTTCTTTTCTGATCGTTTCCAAACTACTGTCAATCTCTACTGCTCGATCCAAGTCTAGATTCCTTGTTTCCAATAGTCTTGCTTGTATTTTTTTTTGGAACGTAATCCAAAGACAAATTGGTTCCTTATTACAGATTTTAGATATGCTTAAAAATTGCAATTTATTGCTGTCTTCTGTAATGCTAGTAAGAATTCTTGCACTGATTCTCCCTCGGCTTATTTTCTGGTTTGAAACCTGTAAATTTCAGCAATTTCCAAAGGGACATGATTGTAAAAATTGTACATTACATAGTGTAATAATTTCATTCTATGTTTTATCATCTGGTACTTACTAGTCACATAGTGTATCATAGGCTTCAGGACCCATATAATCTAATAGATAAGATAATTTCATATTGTGATCTATTTCAAAAACTTTAAAAGCTCCTTCCAGGCGTTTCACCCATCGTGACAATTTTGTAACTGATTCATTAAACGATTCCACTGTAAATGTAGAATGAATTTGGGTATTTATTTCAGTTTGACTCACAGCTATTCCAGATGTATAAATTGTATATATGGATTCTGTGTTACTTCCTTAAATGCAACTTTAGCAACTTAAAATTCACAAATTGTGGGACACGGCTCTAATTTTAATATGTATGTAAGTACAATCAAAGAATATAATACATATTCTTTGATAATACTAATACTAAAAGCAAAGCTTTGCTAAAAGCTACGAATCTTAACCTTAACCTTCTGCCATCATGCGGTTCTCTTCATCCTTCATCTGCCATCATATTTTCTCTTCTCTTTCTTTACCATCTGTAATACAAACTTAAATATATGCAACAAACATAACATTTTTATTTTATGTTATGAGTGTTTTAAACATATGAAAAAATGTATAGAGAAAGAGAACCGAAAAAATAAGGTAATGGTTCAAAAGTTACCATCCTACTGTTTAGGTATAGCTTCGTCGCAAATACCGGTCAAATTTGACCGATTGTATCTCAGGAACTAGAACTACTCCTCGCAATTCAACTTTTTTTCTTTTACAAGAAGCGTCTACCGAGTCTGTTCCAGTATGGTTTTTTCAATAATCTATTTGTTTATAAGCAAAAAAATTGTTTATAACTTTAAAACATTGCTGAGACCGCCTAAATAATACGATTTCAATTCTGTAGTGTATTAGACCGGTAGAGTGCGTCTTTATATTTAAAAAAAATTGCAAACATCTAAATGGTCTAATGTTTGTTATAAAAGTTTTTAAAAAATTTCAAATTTGGTGGACGGTTTGAGTAGATTATAAAAATTTTCTAAACCAATTACGAAGGACCTAAGTACAACCTAAATGGTTGGAAGACATTTTTAACCACTCATATATCATAGGAAATTTAATTATCTTTGTTTTATTTATGTACGACTTTCCTCCAAAATTAATAGTTTTAAAGTTATGAGCAAAGAAAGTAGACAAAAATCGATATTTTTAGTAATTTTTAAATATTTTAATGTTTTTATTAATGCTCCGGGCATATTTGAGAGGGAGCATGAGTCAATTGTTATTATTGAAGTTATTACCTAACTTTTTCTGCAAAAATCCGAATGCCACATGCCACCTCTCATATCCAAAAACAGACTTTTTTCACAGATCTGCCCTGGTCTAAATGTAACATTCTATTGTTTTGTAGGTACTTGAAGAGAAGTCGAACAAGTATTCTAATTGAACGTGATGATATTGTCAGATGGAGGCGTAATTACCTAACTTCTATAAAAAGGTACAGAAGTGAAGGTAGGCCCATTTATTACCTTGACGAAACATGGGTAAATGAAGGTCACACCAAAGATAAAGTGTGGGTGGACTGTGCCATAAAAAACCCTAGACAGGCATTCGTTGAGGGGCTGTCTACTGGTTTGAGAAACCCATCGGGGAAAGGAAAACGCCTCATAGTTTTACATGTTGGATCAGAGTTAGGATTTGTTAATGAAGGGGTTTTACTTTTTGAGGGAAGAAAGACAGAGGATTACCATGAAGAAATGAATGCATCTGTTTTTGAAAATTGGTTTAATATTATCTTGCAAAAATTACCAAAAAACGCTATCATTGTAATGGATAATGCATCATATCACAGCCGAAAAGTAGAAAAAATTCCGACAACATCATCAACAAAGAAATATATGCAAGAATGGTTACAAATAAAAAACATTCCTTTTGATATGGAGATGGTTAGGTCAGAACTTTTACATCTTGTACGTGTAAATAAAGATAAGTATAATATGTATGTAACTGATGAGATGGCTAAAACAAATGGTCAAATTGTACTGCGGCTGCCTCCATATCATTGCGAGTTGAATCCCATTGAGAAAATTTGGGCCCAGGTGAAAAATGAAGTGGCACTTAAAAACACGACATTTAAACTTAAAGAAGTAAAAAAACTTCTGTTACAAGCTCTCGAGAATGTAACCACAACACATTGGCAAAATTGTGTTAATCACATTCTCAAAGAGGAGGAAAAAATGTGTAAATTAGATGGCATCATGGATAGTGTAATAGAGCCGTTAATAATTCCAATTGGCAATGACAGTAACACAAGTTCTTCAGAAGATGAATAAATTGTATCACTTGTATCTTCAAAGTAATTTCCTTCTCTAGATGTATATTTTCATTTCATCTTTCTTATTCATTATCCAAGTGTTACAAGCATACAATGCCAATGATCACGAACATTATACCATTGCACTACCTACTTTTGGTAGTCTCTTTTGTATTTCTTTCCTCTTTATCAATTATTGTCACTCACCAAATATTTGAATTTGCTATATGCTGTTCTCCTTAGGTCGAATAAAAATAAATATCACAGTTCACATACCTAATATATCATATCGTGTTTATGATCATCATATGAATCTGAAATTGGTTGTTTGGTGCAATGATAATTGGTTTCTAATAAGCATTAGTCAACTAACAAATCTAAGTTCCCTAACTTTTCTTCATCCTTTTTGCATGCTGTATGTGTACCTACATACTTTCCAATTTTCTGCAGTGACTTTCGATAAAGCTTCCTCAACATTCTTTTCACATCAACTAATTTGAATGTATGTAGTTTGTTTCTCGCTACGTCTTGATACAACAGTTATTTCTTCAATAACTGTTGTTTTTCGCTATGTCACCCTTTACATGTGTCCATACTAGCTCTATAGGGTTAAGTTGACAGTAATTATATGGGGATAAACGAAGTACAGTTATTCTGTCATTTTTAGCTTTTTCACTGATTACATATTTTTTATACTTTTGTTTGTGTTATTGAACAATAATTCATGAGTTCTTTTTTAACCATCATTTTATCAAATGTGATCTCTTTTCCTTTTAACTAATTAAGTAAATAATGCCTTTATAAAGCCAAAGTTGGTAGTTTTTCAATTAAACAACAATGGCAATTAACATTATCCATTACTATAACAGAATTTTGCGGTATGTTACTAACCGTCTAATACCATTAAATATTCTTCAAATACATACCTCTATTGTCATGATACTCTTTGGTGGTTCTTGAAGTACATTCTAAAAAACCACCATTTACAAAGCCAGTTTCAGATCCAATATGAATAATTATTAGTCCACCTTTTCCAATAGGTGGGTTCAAACCAGAGTAATAACCTTCCATAAAAGTCTATAATTGCAAGAAAATTGAGGCTTTTGAAATGTGGCTTTACCGTCGAATTCTGAAGATATCTTATACCGACCACGTTACTAATCAGGATGTTTTGTTGAGAACGCAAAAAGAAAAAGACCTGCTAACCACAATAGAATACCTCAGTCACATCATGAGGAACAGCGAAAGATATGAACTGCTGCAACTAATCTTGACTGGAAAAGTGGAAGAAAAACGTGAACCAGAAAGGCGAAGGATTTTCTGGCTGAAAAATCTACGTACATGGTTCAACACAACAACCACAAATCTTTTCAAAACAGCAGTTCGCAAAATTCAGATTGCCATGATGGATAAAGTAGTTCTGATTAAATTAAAATTACAGATTACAAATAGTTCTACTATTATATATTATATATATATATATATTATATATATATATATATATATATATATATATATATATATATATATATATCTTAAAATGCTTTATATGTAACAAACTAAAATTTATAGATACCATTAACATTAGTAATTTTCTTGCTTCACTTTTCAAATTCCCAAACAACTCCAGTTTCTTCTTGTTAAGAAGACTATGTCATCTACATAAATAGTATATGTATTGCTATTTACATGTGTAATTAATTTTATATTTGGTAAGGAAAGGTTTATCAAATAAACACTTATTTAAAAGGAGGAAAACTCATAGTCATTTATTTTAAAATTGAATATAAAAAATACATATTTAGAAATAAAATAAATAAGAATAGGTATATCTAACATTTTACAAGGATTCAATAATATATTCTCAGAATAAACAAATTCTAGTTGAATATAGGTACAAGAGAAAGACAGAAGATTACTATATAAATTCAAAACATATATAGTGAAAGTACAATAATAGAGTAGCAGTAGACAAGTACCTAGATAAAATAAACAATACACTGGAATCTGGCTAAATAGCATCTAACATAGCAAGACCAACCATTCATACCCAATTCATCATCACCAATCATTCAGGGCTCAATTAAACAACCAAGATAAGATATTACAAAAAAAGTAAATTCCAATTGCACAAAACCTTAATACATCCAGTATTTACATATGGATCTGAAATCTGGTTACTTACTCAAAGTGAAGACAGCGAATTGGCTACTTTAGGCAGAACAATCTTGACATATATACAAAGGAGAAAAATAAAAAAGGCAGATGGAGAAGAATATATGACCCATTATGACCTAGTGTTAATTTTATGTAACACTTGCAGATGTATTTAGTCGGCTTTACATAAAGTTTCATTTTGACTACAATCACATAGATGACGGTATAAAGCATTCAAAACAAACATAAGGAAGCCTTCCGTGGAAAGTCATACTGATAGTTGTTTTAGTTAGTGAGTAACTGCAGTCTAAACTAAATATAATTTAGAAAGTGTCATAGAGCATAACATTTGTTTCGAGTAAGTGCTGCAAAAACCTTATTTTTAGAGTAAAACGCATATTTTTACAAAAATACTGTTAAATAGTGCTTTTTTGTTGTTGTCTGTGAAAATAGTTAGTTACTTTGTCTATGTTTGATAAAAACAGCTTGGAATAATTGTAAATTTACTTATATGTAACGTTAGGCTCTTTGAAGTATGTGTTGTTTTTCAACTTTTCACTAATGTAAACATAGTTAACTTTTTGAAATTAATTAATTAATTTATTTATTTGTCTACGAGAAATTGCCCAATTTAAATACAATCGTATAATACAAAAATATAAAATCCTAATTACTCACATACATAGCATAAAATTAAAATTAAAACTAACATAGACAAAAAATAAACACAAAAAAACTAAAACTAGGTCTTAATAATTTAAAATCAATTAAAATAATTTACACAGCTAGTGGCATCAAATAATCACAGGCAAGATATTAACTGCACTTTAAAAGTAGGTACTTTGCTTTTCAAAGCAATCCAAACTATCTGTATACTTATTAATTTGCAAACCTAGCCAGACCTAGATAGATAAGAATTATATCCATAGTTAGTTCGATGATGTGTAATTAGGTTAATAGCCTGGTTTGTCTAGAAGCACATGAAGGTTAATTTTTCCTAACAGTTGTGGACTGAAACTATGGGAGTGCAATAGACTATACAGCATAGTTAGATCTTTGTGCATGCGTCTGACCCGAAAAGTTACGATGTTGAGAGAATTTTCAATGTTAGGGTGATTGATTTGATTAACTGTATGGAGATTCTTAAATGAGATAAATCGTAGGACTTTATGCTGCTCTCTCTCGATTGAAATTAAAAGAATATATTACAGGAACCTTTAGGGGTGACACAATTCCTAAAACTTGTTCATTACTGAGAAAAAAAAAGAATTGACAAATTTGGTATGTGGATTATGACATTTCATAAAGTGAGTAGACAATAACATTTTGGCTGCTGCATCTATAATTTATGGTGCTACTCCTGTGGGAACTGTGGTCATATATAGTAAATAAGAAAAAAAATATGTACAAATTCCAAGACCTAAAATCATTGCCAAATATTAATAATATGGGAGGAATCGATTTGATGGACCAAAACATATCTACATACAGAATTGGAATCCGTTCAAAGAAGTGGTGGTGGTATATCTTCACATGGCTCATTGATGCAAGTATTAATAACAGATGGATACTCTGCAAGTACTACTACACCAAGATTTCCCAATTAGATTTCAGAAGATGTATTGCTTAGTCATATCTTAACAAATATACTAATGCATGGTGGAAGACCCAGTTCTTTGAAATTTAGTGTTTCGCTTAATAGAATATCAGACAATCTAAGGTGCGATGGAAACAATCACCTTTTAATAACTATATCTAACAACAAAAGATGTTGCTGTGAAGGATAGGGGTGTAGCAGTAGTACTCGAACAATGTGTAACAAATGTGATGTCCGCATGTGTATTGACTGCAATAATTATATTTTTCATATGAAGACATTCTAGTTTTAATACAAATTTCGTTGTGTTTCTTAAGAATTTATTTTATTTTAGCTACAATACTATAATGACCTAGCATTACATTTATGTAACACATGTTTGTTGTTAGTTAATAGATTTTTAGATTAAAAAATTGTTAATTTGTCTATTATTATACATTTTTAATAAACATATATTAGTTTCTTTAATACATACAGTCATAATGGGTTAAATTAACATTCATCAAAATATTACCACATAATACGAGGAAAGATGAAATACTTTCCAAAATAAGCAAATGTCAGATGGACATATAACACGAGGAAGACCAAAGATTAGATATAGGTAAGGAACAAATACTTAGAATAAGTCATTGAAATAGATTGGAATGGAGAAATAAGTATTACTGAAAAGATCAAAACCCAAACAAAAAAGGTTGTCACGCCAATGATTATGATCACATTTTGAGAAATAATAGAAAAAAAAAAAACATTTAGTATGATATTCAATAGTATTCTCATTCTCATGCAAAAAAATTGTTGAATAAAATGTCTCCTATAATTTAACCATTGTTCCACATCATTAACATTTCTATTTACCAACACATCAACATTTTCTACAAAATCATCATCACCATCATTATTTTCCCTTAAACCCAGATTGTAAGGTAATGCTGTAGCACATATTATTGCAAGAAATGTATTTAATTTGGATTGTAGAACTTGTTGAAAATAAGGAAACTGTCTTTTTCAGGTTCCAAAATAGCTTTTCTACAATACAATATTTCTTGTTCTTATATGTGCACTATTTTCTTGATCATTACCTAAAAATATACATATATACATCTAGTGTACTGATTCTGAACATGCCAGTGGGGGATGGCTTCTATGCATTGTATTATAATCAGTGTATAAGAGAGAAAGTTTTTAAGTTCAACAACAATACCCATAATCTCCCTTCTATGACCAGAAAGAGCTACAATTCATTTAATGGAGCCTGAATAATGAAAATAAGTCTATACCTGTACATTTGAAAAATGGGCAATCCCATAGAAACTGCTTATATTTTTATAAAGTATCATACAATGTTTGTTGTTTAAGTGAATGCGCTGAAGAAATATTGTAAAATTCGATTGGATTTTAGATTTAATTTTATCACGAATATATGGCTTTCATATAAGTTCCAGACGATTTTCTTCTACAATGTGATAAATAAACTCTAAAAATTCTTCAACTTCTTCATAACAGTCTAACATTTTTTTATTGTAATTAGAAAAACTAAATAATATATTGGAAGTGAATTGGAAAAAATTATTATTCAAACATAAACAAACAAAATTAGGTTAGAATCGACAATCGACGTATGAGGTTGTCCAATACTGATTATTGGATTACCGCAAGGCCGAGATAAGCAACCAAAAAAGAAGATGTATTTGGTGACTTTTCTAGTAACTTTCTTGGGTGTGAATCTGTCTTTTTAGTTTACTCCTCCTGGTTAAAAAACAGAGTATAGTGAATAAACTAACAACAATAATATGTGTGTTAAATACAACAAAAAGATCGCCAAGTACAGAGATCTGAAAATACAAATAAGGAGACAGTGGAAAATGAAAAGTACCCAGACGATACCTATAATTTTTTCTGCTACTGGAGTTCAAAGAACCTCCTAGAAAACATAAAAAAGCAGAGTCTGAATGAACATCTGTATAAGATCATGTAGAAAGCTGTACTACTTTCGACTATTAGATGTGTACGAAAATTTTTGGGAGATATTTCAGCATACCATGTCACCTAGGGCTCGATAATACGGAAAAATCCCCACCAGAGCTCAATCCTTTTTATACCTTAGGTATCTGGGATGAGTGAATTTTCCTCTTAGACGGAGTGTGAGCAGTATGGCTAAATCGGGTAATCAGAAAATTTGTAGTATTTTTTTTCTAATTCAAAAATTATTTTAAGATAAATAAAAACATATATTTTTAACCACTACTAGTGAATTGAAGCCATTTAAGTAGAAAGATAACATAACAACTCAAATATTTAGGTTTTTTTTCCTAACCAGTCACCGTCAACTCCAATTTTTAACTTTGTGTATCGTTGCTGCAGGATATACATAGTGATCTATACTTTGCTGGATTTATGGCAATCTGCTTAATCTTAGCTTGCAAAAGCTAGTGTCTTCAGAAGAGTCCCAAATCGTCTGCATTATAAATTTGTTAGTAGCTCATACCATTTTAGCAGAAAGGATCTCTTTAATTCACTTTTAATTTCTCAGCTCCCTGTTGGTTACCGCCAGCTTTCCTTCATTCTACTGCGTTACCTAAAGTGAGTCAACTAAGCAAATGATTTATTAAAATTTCTTGCTTAACCCAATGTGTCAAAAAATTGTTTCATCATAATCATCATTCTGGCTTTAAAATCCTGCGTGAGTCCAAGCTTCCTCAAGAATTTCACTCCAGTCGTCCATATCCATCGCCCTCCTCCGCCAAGCTCGTATTCCCATATTTTTCATGTCTTTATCGATGTTATCAAGGAACCATGTTCTGGGTCTTTCTCTTTTTCTCTGATCAATGGGTCTATCAAGAAGCGTTTTTCTAGTTGGGTCATTTTGTTTCATCGGCATTACATGACCTATCCACCTCAGACGTCCTATCTTTGTCTACATACCATGTAGACATATTTTTTTTTTTTTTTTTCTATCCGAATTGTCGAATAAAGGCCTCTCCCATTTCTCGCCATTCATCCCTGTTGTGTGCTAGGCGTTTCCACATTGGTCCTGCGACTCTTTTGATATCGTCGCTCCAGCGCATTTGAGGTCTTCCTCTTGGTCTCTTCGCATCGTACGGTCGCCAGTTTCCGACTTCTTTGTTCCATCTACCATCTTCGAGACGTTCGTTGTGTCCAGCCCATTTCCATTTTAATTTAGCTGCTTGTTTCGCGGCGTCCTTTATTTTTGTTTTGTTCCGGATTGCTTCGTTCGTTTGCCGATCTATTAGTGAGATACCAAGCATCTGTCGTTCCATGGCTCGCTGAGTTTTTCGAATCTTGTCCATGTTCTTTTTTGTGAATGTCCAGGTTTGAGCTCCGTAAGTGAGAACGGGAAGGATACAAGAATCGAACACTTTGGTTCGAAGGTTTTGGGGTATCTTTTTGTCTTTCAGTATGTATGAGAGCTTTCCAAATGCGGCCCATCCCATTCTTACTCGTCTGCTTATTTCGGTAGTTTGGTTTTCTTTGTTTACCTTGATATTCTGACCCAGATATATGTATTCTTCTACATGTTCCACTTTTGTTCCTTGGATGGTTATCATCGGTTGATCATCTTTATTCGACATTAGCTTAGTTTTACTCAGATTCATTTTCAGTCCTTTTTTTATGGATTCCGTATGAAGCTCATCGATCATCGTCTTCAGTTCTTTCCAGCTGTCGGCTATTAGTACTACGTCATCTGCATATCTTAGATGGTTTAAATACTTTCCGTTTATCGACAGTCCCTTCGTTTCCCAATTTAGTGATTTAAAGATGTCTTCAAGTGCGGCAGTAAATAGTTTTGGAGATATGGTGTCTCCCTGTCTTACTCCTCGGTTGATTTTTATTGGCCCCGTTTTCATTCCGTTATCCATCGTGACTACCATTTCAGCGTGTTGGTATATATTATGTATTAATATCCTATATCTAGAATCTATTCTGCTGTTGACCAGTGCTTCCTCAATAGCCCATAATTCTATGCTGTCAAAAGCTTTCTCGTAGTCTATAAATGCTAAACAGATTGGTAAATTGTATTCGTTAACTTTTTCTATTAGGACCTTTAGTGTGTGAAGATGGTCACATGTACTGAACCCTTTTCTAAATCCGGCTTGCTCTACTGGTTGATATACATCGAACTTTGTTGTCAATCTATTTGTAATTATTTTTGTGAATGTTTTATAAAGTTGTGATAGTAGTGATATTGGACGATAATTTTTCAGATCTGTATTGTCCCCTTTTTTGTGTATTAATATTGTGTTAGTAGTATTCCATTCCCTTGGTATGTTTCCTTCAAATAGGCATTTATTAAAAAGTATTTTTAGGTACCTGATGACTTCTTCTCCTCCTTCTTTCAACATTTCTGCCAGAATTCCATCACTACCCGGTGCTTTATTTCTTTTCAATTCTTTAATTGCATGTTCTATTTCTACTTCGCTTATTTCGGGCATTACTTCAGAATTTACGTTTGTTATTTGTCTTTTCAGATTTTGCTTTGAAGAGTCGGGGGGATCGTTTCTTGAGCGGTATAACTCAGTATAGAAGTTTTCAACTATGTTTGATATCTGAGCTTTGCTTGTTTCTAGTTGGCCTTGTTGATTTTTTATAGTTATAATATTTTTCTTTCCTAATTTCGGTTTGGTATATTTCAGACTTTGATTTTTCTCTATCACTCTTTCTACATGTTCTTGTTGATGTTTTTTAATATCGTCTTTTATCTGTTTTCGTATGGCTCGATTAAGTTCTTTGTATTCTGTGGTATTTCTTTTGTTTAGTGACAGGAGCTCTTTTCGTTGTTTCAGCATATTCTTCGATTCTGCACTTATTTTGTAGACATATATTACTTGTAAATATATTATAATATGTTTTACGATATCTGATGATGATGATGATGATGATGATAGTGTGTTTGGCATGGAAACTAGTCCTTTTGCCACAGATTTTTAAATGATTTATGTTATGTTTATCAATTAAAAACTTGATTGTACTAAATTTATATTATATATCCGGATGCATATAAGTGATTACATATGAGTTCGTATATAGATTTCTGATTCAATGACAGTAGGTGGGTTATGTTTACTGGAAGTTGCACATTACTTTTAACTAGGTTTTCATAAAACGTAGATGAGAGTGCTTTATTTTTAATACATCCAAACAGGATGTGATTAACATCACACTGGGAAATATTATCGCATAAACACTTTCCTGATTCTATAATGTTTAATCTAGCCAGGTGAGCAGGAACAGCACCGTGACTAGTTTTTAATCTTGTGATAGTTGCTGCTGATCGTTTAGATATATTATAATGGAATATGTGTGGTAATTCTGTTAGGCTTATTAAACTGTTTATTCGGGCTGTTGGGCCGTTGTCTTCTGTTGAGATTTGTTCTCGACGTTTCGCCAACACTAGGGGTTGGCATCTTCTGGAGATGTTGATGCTTCGCTTGTAAGCAGAAACTGACGACGCGTTGTACTACGGAGGCAATATTTATAATTCCCACTCGCCTCCCCTCCACTGGTTTCGGCTTGAGGGGGCGTGTCGTTGTTTATAGTAGCTTTTCTATCTCCGTGTTTGGCGGGAAGGGCGTTTGTGGATTTTAATACTGGTATCCATGTTTTGTTGATTTTTAGTCCTTCTTCTATCCTATTGAAATTGTTTGGGTGCTTGTATATTTCCACCGCTTCCCGATATAACCGTGGGTAGTACTGTGAAGTTTTGTCCAGCATCTGTGTTTCTTCAAATAGTATTCGATGTTCTCCGCTTCCCAAAGCGTGTTCGGCAACGGCAGATTTGTCGATATGTCCTAAACGACAATGGCTTTTATGTTCATTTATCCTGGTGTTGGTGTGTCTTTTTGTGGTTCCCACATATACCATTCCACATGTGCATGGTATTCGGTATACTCCGGCCGTTGCTAATGGGTCGCGTTTGTCTTTTACCGATCTTAAACAATCCTTGATCTTCTTTGTAGGTCTGAAGATGGTCTTTATGTTGGCTTTCTTGAGTATTCGCCCAATTCTGTCCGTTACCCCCGATATATAGGGCAAGAACGCTTTCCCTTTACATTCTGTTTCTTCGTCCCTTCTTCTAGATACGTTGTTCATCGCCTTGTGTATTTCTCTTCTGGTGTACCCATTAGAGGTGAGCGCTTTTTCAATATAAAGAAGTTCACTTTGGAGATGTTGTGGTTCACAAATTCTCTTCGCCCTCTCTGCCAAAGTTTTGATGACACCTTGTTTTTGGCTAGGATGATGATTTGAGTTCCTGTTTAGGTATCTGTCTGTGTGTGTAGGTTTTCGATACACTTTATGTCCTAAGTGACCTTCCTTTCGATTTACTAATACATCCAGGAACGCTAGTTGTTGAGCTTTTTCTGTTTCCATTGTAAATTGAATATTTGGATGTAGTGTATTTATATAAGCCAGGAAATCGTTTAGTTTTTCTGCTCCGTGACCCCAAATCACAAAGGTGTCATCAACGTATCTGAACCATACCCTAGGCTTGTATGCTGAGTCCATTATCTTCTTCTCTAAATGCTCCATGAAAAGGTTGGCTACGACCGGGCTTAGTGGGCTTCCCATTGCTACTCCATCCATCTGTTCATAAATTTGGTCTTCCCATGAAAAGTATGTGGTAGTTAGGCAAATACGGTATAATTCCACCATATCCTTGGAAACTAGTCCCTCAATTAAATTCAGAACGTCTTCTAGGGGGACTCTTGTAAATAGGGAAACCACATCAAAACTAACAAGAATGTCAGATTCCTGCAAAGTTATTCCTTTGATCTTCTCAATAAAATGGGCGGAGTCTTTTACAAAGGCATCGTTTTTTCCTATATGTGGTTGTAAAATATCGGCCAGATGTTTTGCAAGGCTGTAAGACGGAGATCCTATGGAGCTCACAATAGGGCGGAGAGGTACATCGTCTTTGTGTATTTTCGGCAAGCCATACAAGCGTGGTGGGACTGCTTCGCTGTTGCATATTCTTGATTTGGGGTCACGGAGCAGAAAAACTAAACGATTTCCTGGCTTATATAAATACACTACATCCAAATATTCAATTTACAATGGAAACAGAAAAAGCTCAACAACTAGCGTTCCTGGATGTATTAGTAAATCGAAAGGAAGGTCACTTAGGACATAAAGTGTATCGAAAACCTACACACACAGACAGATACCTAAACAGGAACTCAAATCATCATCCTAGCCAAAAACAAGGTGTCATCAAAACTTTGGCAGAGAGGGCGAAGAGAATTTGTGAACCACAACATCTCCAAAGTGAACTTCTTTATATTGAAAAAGCGCTCACCTCTAATGGGTACACCAGAAGAGAAATACACAAGGCGATGAACAACGTATCTAGAAGAAGGGACGAAGAAACAGAATGTAAAGGGAAAGCGTTCTTGCCCTATATATCGGGGGTAACGGACAGAATTGGGCGAATACTCAAGAAAGCCAACATAAAGACCATCTTCAGACCTACAAAGAAGATCAAGGATTGTTTAAGATCGGTAAAAGACAAACGCGACCCATTAGCAACGGCCGGAGTATACCGAATACCATGCACATGTGGAATGGTATATGTGGGAACCACAAAAAGACACACCAACACCAGGATAAATGAACATAAAAGCCATTGTCGTTTAGGACATATCGACAAATCTGCCGTTGCCGAACACGCTTTGGGAAGCGGAGAACATCGAATACTATTTGAAGAAACACAGATGCTGGACAAAACTTCACAGTACTACCCACGGTTATATCGGGAAGCGGTGGAAATATACAAGCACCCAAACAATTTCAATAGGATAGAAGAAGGACTAAAAATCAACAAAACATGGATACCAGTATTAAAATCCACAAACGCCCTTCCCGCCAAACACGGAGATAGAAAAGCTACTATAAACAACGACACGCCCCCTCAAGCCGAAACCAGTGGAGGGGAGGCGAGTGGGAATTATAAATATTGCCTCCGTAGTACAACGCGTCGTCAGTTTCTGCTTACAAGCGAAGCATCAACATCTCCAGAAGATGCCAACCCCTAGTGTTGGCGAAACGTCGAGAACAAATCTCAACAGAAGACAACGGCCCAACAGCCCGAATAAACAGTTTAATAAGTTAGACGATGGCCGTGAAAGCCTAACGCAATTTATCAATTCTGTTAGGGATGTTAACGTAGGATGGATCTTGTAATAATGATTATTTGAAGTATTCGCCAATATTTTCCATCTGTCTTGCCAGTTAAAATTTATTTTTTTAGTATAAAAATTGATTAGGTCTGATACTGTGTAAATATGTTCTTGTATACCTGAATGAGTAGAATCCTTAGCGAGCTCGTCTACTATTTCATTACCTTTTATCCCGGAGTGACTTTTTGCCCAAATAAATGTTATATCTTTGTTTCTCATTTTTTGTTTAATGTCACATATCAGCTCACATGTTTTATGGTTTAACTCAGTATTATTAAGTCCACTAAGAATTGACTTAGAGTCTGAGATGATCACAGCATCTTGCAAATTTTCGTGCTCTAGCCAATCCAGAGCTTTCCTAATAGCTACCGCTTCTGCAGTGTAAATAGAGCAATGTGGAGGAAGCTTTATTTTAAGTGATTTGTTTTTGGAAGGAATATACACTGCAGACCCTACTTTCCCATCGTTCAGTTTAGAGCCATCTGTGTAAATTATAGTTTTATTAGTATATTCACTCAATATAGAGTTCAACAGCTTGTTATTTATTTGATGTGAATCTGAATATTTCCGAAATATAATATTTAATTTTTTGAGGATTGTATTAAATTCTAATTTATAAGATGGTTTAATATAATTTGTTGAAAGTGTAACCGGTAAATCATTGGTTTCCAGAAAGGCATCTGCTAATGGTGGTGAATTTTTTATTCTCGAATAATTGTTTACTAGATTTTGAATGGATAATTCATACAGCATACTTAGTAGGCCACTTGTTCTAGCCCTTAATTTTAATACATATTTTGTTGCTAATGAATTTCTACGATATTCTAATGGCATTTCATTACTTTCAGCAAGTAACAGGGGGCATGGTGTTGATTTCATAGCACCCAAAGTTAATCTCAAACTTTTAAACTGAATACGATCTATTTTTAGTAAATGTGTTTTGCTTGCTGATCCGTATAACACACATCCGTAATCCAAAATTGATCGCACGTAGGTCCTGTAAAACATCAATGCAACTTTGGGATCAGCACCCCATTTCCTGCAAGTGACACATTTAAGAAGATTAATGCCTTTCTCACATCTTTTTTTTACATATTGGACATGTTTAGACCATAGTAATTTGGGGTCTAGGATTATACCAAGATATTTATACTCAGTGACAACGGGTATATCATATCCTGACAGGTGTAGACTATCAGGCGTACGTAACCTATGTCTTGTAAATATCATAATGGCAGATTTTTCTGGGGATATAGTAAGTTCGTGGTCTTTAGTCCAATTATCTACTAGTTTCATGATGTGTTCCAGGACCTCCACACAATCGTCATATGAATCACGGACGGAGTAAATACATATATCATCGGCGTACTGTATACATTTTATGGAATCAACAAAAATGTCGTGTATACTTGCCGAAAATATGTTGAAGAGAATTGGGCTTAATACAGACCCCTGTGGTAATCCTGTATGAGTTATTCGTGGACCATATAACTGATTACTATGGTCTCTGATATATAAAGTCCGGTTGCTAAAAAGATTAACTATATTAGCGGATAAATTTGTGGAAAACCCCAGTTTGCATAACTTTGAATGCATTACTGTTAAATTAACACAGTCGTAAGCGCCTTTAAGGTCTAGAAAGAAACATGCTAAATATTTATTTTTTGAAAAATTTAGTTGGATATCTGTTGTTAAGTGACTTATTGCATCTTATAGTGTTCCCAGACCAGATCGAAATCCGTATTGAGTGCTTGGCAAAAGATTATAGTGTTCGACTGTCCAGTTAAGACGATTTTTGATAATTCTTTCGAAAGTTTTTGTTATACAAGACAATAGAGAAATGGGTCGATAAGACGATGAGAGAGTTTTGTCTTTGTTGGGTTTGGTAAAAAGACATATAATTGTTTCTTTCATTTTGTCAATGTAATTTCCTTTCAAAAGCCAATCATTAAATATTTTTAATAAATGATTTTTTGCCTTATCGGGAAGGTGGTTAATTATGGAATAAGTAATATAATCTTTCCCGGGCGCAGTAGATTTTGATATTTTAATAGCTGCATCCAGTTCTTGGATGTTTATTGGATTTTCTAGTAATTTAAATTTACTGGAATTGCATATTGATACGTGTTTTAATTGGTCTTGAACGTATGGTGGAGCGAACTTGTCAAGTAACTCTTCTATTAGCTCTGTTGAAATTGGTTGTGTCTTTGAATGATAATTTTTGTTAGCCATTTTATTAACAAATTTCCATATTTTGTTGAGCGGTGTATTTTTATTGATAGTATTTACAAAGTTGATCCAAGATGTTTTTTGTTTTTTCATAAAAGCAACTTTGCATTTGGCTTGGATGTGTTTAAATTTTAGATAATTTTCAAGATTTGAGACAATATTATACTCTCGAAAAGCTTTTTTTCGACACGATATTAAATTTTTACATTCGTCGTCCCACCATACGGGAAGACCGGATTTTGGTTGAAATGATTTTTGAGTAATCATAGCAGAGTCTGCAGCTTCGCTAATTGTTTTTATTAAGTTATTAAACATTTCCAAAGATGTAACATCTATAGAACGAGTGTCTAGAAGGCATTTTTCTAAGTAATTTTCAAATATAGACCAGTTCGCTGAAGACTCTTTCCATTTTGTGGAGGTATGGATTGTTCTTGGGGAATATTTCAAATCTAGGGTGATTTGGATAGGGATGTGGATTGTACCTAGTGAGTCATTTAGAGGATTCCAGGTAGTAAAGCCTGTTAAATGAGGAGATACTAATGTTAAGTCTATCATTGGAGGACGTTCGTTTGGTCTGGATATTTTGGTTGGTCTTCCGTCATTGAGTAAAATTAGATTAGTATTGTCTAAAGCGTCAGCTAAAATTTTACCTTGTGCACTATCCTGTATGGAACCCCACCTACAGTGATGACTATTAAAGTCGCCCCCAATTAAAACTCTGCCTTTAATTTGTCCAAATAAATTTTCCCAATCTTTGGATGAGACATATATTTTAGGAGGTTTGTAAACACATACTATTGATAATTTAACTTGTTCTAGAAAAACACCGCAAACCTCTATATTTGGATTATAATTTGTTTTGAATTTTATATCTGAAAAGGAAATGTTGTTTGCAACTAAAACAGCAACGCCTCCATAGCCATCACGTCGATCAACTCTAACATTATTAAAACCTTTAATATATAAATTTTTATTTTGTGACAACCAAGTTTCGTTCAGAAGAATGACATCAATTGTATGACTTTCTAGAAAATTAAGCAAATTAGTCTTTTGTTTTATAATAGATTGGCAGTTCCACTGAAGAATATTAAGTGTTCTATGATTCCCCATCACTATCGTTGTCTGATAAACAAGAAAGTATATTTCTGATTTCATTTTGAGTGACTTTTTGGAATTCAACTGAGACTAGTTTGGGGTCAATTTGTTTAATTATTCTTTCTAAAGCAAATGGAATTTCTTGTAGAATTTGTAATTGTATTTTTTCTTTATATGCTATAAACTCATTACGATATGGGTTAGGAATTATAGGATGTGACACTGATTTTGTTTTAGAAGTTGAAGGAAATTGTAAGGCAGTTTTACATTGAGTCGGGGATATGGCTTTTCGTTTAAGAGGATTAGAAGTTTGTTTAGGTTTAGGAACGAATGAATTGTTTACTGTACGGTCATTTGCCGCAGTCGGGAGTTGGGGAAAGTTATTTAAGTTACTAAGCAATTCAAATTTATTATGTGTCGTGATTTTGGCATAGGATGGATTTTTTGCTAAAAACTCAGCTTCTTTAAATGTAGTATTTTCAATCGCCATTATTTTTTTAATATTATATTGATGTTGATAAGCTGGGCATTGTTTCGTTAGAGTCGTATGATCGTTTGTTTTACAGTGAAGACAGTATTGTGAGTTACTACAACGGGAGTTGTCTTCGTGTTCTTTGCCACAATTTTTGCATAAGCTGAAAGTGGACTTACACTGTCTGAGAGTATGACCAAATTTAAAACAATTTAAACACTGTACCACAGGGTATATGTATTGTTCAACTTGAAACCTTACCAAATCTAACGTAATATATTGAGGAATAATATTTCCTTCAAATGTTAAAATTACCATTTGCCTAGGAACAAAAATAGTTTCATTATCTGAATCAATAAGTTTTCTTTTCATACGTCTTACCTCGGTTATTTTTTGGTCGGAAATAATATTATTCATCATATAATTTTCGTCCAAAAAAGTATCAACTTGTCTAATTATCCCTTTTTTGTGATTAAAAAAATTCGGAATGTAAGCAATAAATTTGTTAGAAATAATTATGTCGTGATTGACTAAACTATTTGCACAAGTGTAAGAATTAAAAATTACTTTCACTTTATTTCTACCGACGAGTTTAATATCGACAACATCTTTCTTAAAAAAGTTATTAATGAATAAATAATGACCTACTCGGACTGGTGATAAACGTTTAATATTTGGGTCGATGGACTCGACAAAAACAAAAAACGGGCCTTTATCAGAGGATTTATACCTATTATTTAAATCAAAACGGGCACTTACTGCCTCCATATTTTCACCTTTATCAGGGGGTGGCTTTTCGCCACCCGAAGAATCATCCATTTTTAAATATAAAGAACAATCCTACCTTGTTTTATTATTCCTTACTATTTAAAAAACTAAACTTTAACTGCTTATAAATTGAAAACTAGTTAGCACTTAATAGATGTAGACACTATCGATGCCAGCACACAACTTGTACGATATCTGGTTCCTGGTATATTCTATAAAGTTCGAAGTTGTATCGTCTTCTCCACACTGGATTGTCATTCACTGCTCCATAGATTTGCCTTAGTACTTTTGTTTCGAGAGATCTCAACATATTTTCATTATTTTTTCTTTCAAGTCCAAGTCTCTGAACCATATGTTAGGACGGAATATTATTGTTTTGTAGAGTTTTATTTTTGTATTTCTATAATTGTGGATTTAAAGAAAAGATTAAGCGCAAAATAGCATGTGTTGGCCCTAAAAATTCTGCGGTTTATCTCTGCCGTAGTAATATTTTCAGTGTTAAGAAGCGCTCAGAGGTACATAAATTCGTTCACTGCTTTGTGAATTATTTTTAAACACTTCGTTTTGTTGGTGTTTATTATTAAACCCATTTTTGTAGCTGATTCTTGTAATGCTACATACGCATCTCGTACAGCGTTTTCCGGTCTCCCAACAATATTGATATCATCGGCAAAGGCAAGGATTTGCACTGATTTATTATGTATTGAACCAGTGGTTGTGATTTGTGACATACGTATTACTTTTTTTAGAGCCACATTGAAGAGTATACAGGAGAGAGGGTCTCCCTGGCGCAGCTTATTATTTATTTTAAAAGATACAGACAGTTCCCCCTGAATTCGTACTCTACATTCAACTTTTTTAAGAGTTAGTTTTGTTAAATATACCAACTGATTTGGTATTCCTAGCTCTTTCATTGCTTTCCACATTTCCGTTCTATTCACAAAGTCGTAGGCTGCTTTGTAGTCTATAAATATGTAATGAATCATCATCATCATCATGCAACCTCTTCCTCTTTTTGCCACTCTTCACAGTTCTGTGCTTCTTGTTGCCATTTCTTGGATATTCGTCCAATGCCGTCCATCCAGCGTGTTGGTGGTCGTCCTCTGCTGCGTTTGTCTTCTCGTGGGCACCAGTCAATTAGTTTTCTGGTCCATCTTGTGTCTTTCAGTCTCGCTATGTGACCAGTCCAATTCCATTTCAGCTTGGCTATACGGTCGACGACATCAATGATACCTGTGATGTGATGAATATTAATGCCACATTCCAGTGCTTTTTCTAAAACTTGTTTCAGGGTTGCAATCTGATGAATTGTCGATTTACCAATTCTGAAGCCAGCCTGGCATTTTCCTACTATTCGTTCTGCATATGGTGTATATGCAGCGACATAGTACTGTGGAAAATATTTGATACTGTTTTGTGTATGGTGCAAATTATTCCAATATTCCAATCATTGGGGAGGGATTTCTGTGTCCATATTTCTTTTATAAACTGCTGTAATGCCGTTATGGTATCGTGGCTAACTTCTTTATATAATTCAGCTGGAGGATTATCTATTTCGGGCGATTTGTTTCTGGCCAGTTTTTTAACTGCATTTTAACTTCAAGAATAGTTGGTGGTTCCTTTTCCTTTTCGTCTATTTCCCTTACCTTCTATTTCTTCTTCCAGGTTTTCTTCTTTTTCCTCTATATTAAGTGTCTGGTTTATTCCACCCATCTATTCAATACAACTTTCCTTGTTGTTATTAAGTTGTCATTCCCACTTCTGCGTTGTCTTGTAGTTGCCTTGAATTATTTTCTGTTGATGCTAACTTTCTTATCTCTTAGTTGAGGTTTTCTATATATTTAAGTTCCTTACTTAAGTAGTTTCGTTTTTTTTTCTGTTGTGTATCCTCTTTTCTTCTCTTCTCTTTGTTTGTTAATTTTCTACGGTTATTCTAGTTCGTCAGGTAAGCATCTTTCTGTGTGCTTCATTTTTTCTTTTGTCGCATTCTTGCATTTATCGTCAAACCAATGATTTTTAGGGCCACAAATTTCTGTTCCTATTTCATCTTTCGCTGCTGCTTTAATGACTTCCTTTAATTCTGGTCGAGTAGGAGTCTATATATGTCTGGACCTTCTTAATTTACATTTTGATTTCTTAGCCTATTGGTGATGTTTTCCAAGTACTGTTCTACATTTGCCGCATCTCTCAGCTTTTGCACATTCTATTTTTGTCTATCCATTTTATTTTCTTCACTAGTATTTAAAATTCTAGCCCTCAATGTTGAGATCACTAGGCAATGACCTGAGTATATGTTTGAGCCTCTATAACTTCTGCAGTTTATTACGTCCGTTTCATGCCTTGAATCTATTAAAATGTGATCAATTTGACTTATTGTTCTTTCATCGGAAGAGGTCCCGGTTACCTTGTGTATGTTCTTGTGTTTAAAATAGGTGCGAGCGAATGTCATATTTAGTGCTGCTGCTAAATTTATCAGTCGTAATCCATTATCGCTACTGATCTTGTGTAGGCTATGCTTTCCTACCGTGGGCATGGAAACTCGCTCTCGTCCTATTCTTGTATTTATGTCACCTAATACAATATTAATGTTATTTCTGGGACATCTTTTGTAGGCTTGCTCTAGGGCTTTGAAGAACTGTTCTTTTATTTCCTCTGGTTTGTTGTCAGTTGGAGCATGTGCATTGATCAAACTGTAATTAAAGAATTTCCCTTTTAAACGTGAATAGCACATTCTTTGACTGTAGGCTTTAAAGTCAATAATAAGGGCTTTTGTTCTTTGGTTTGCAATAAATCCCAACCCATTCATGTGTTGGCGTTCATCGCGGCTATAATATATGGAATATGTTCTCTTATCAAGAGTGCCAGTTCCCATCCACCGCATTTCCTGCAGTGTTAAAACATGTACTTTGTACGTGTTCACTATGTCTAGTAAAGATTTGAGTATTCCAGTTCGGTGCAGAGTTTGGGTATTCCATATTCCTAATCTCAATTCCATTTTTCGTTTGCAGAATCGTCGTCGTGCGTTCCGTCCAGCTAATAGTTTCTGAAGTTCCGTAACATATGCTTTTTTACAGGAAGAGGTTGAACGTCTCTAGTCCAACTCCCCAACCTGGAGGGCCAGGGACTCTTTTGTTAGGGTTGCCATAACTTAGTATGCTTTGGTTTACGGTTAGTATTTTTATTTCCCAGCTACCCACCGGTCCTGGGATCGGATAGGGCATTCCCTTATCCACCACCTGAGGACGCGTCCGATGGGAGACAGACATCTTCACACGAACAAAAATTAATTAATTAATTAATATATATTATGAACTTGGGCTATACATTCAAATAATTTCGTCCCTAATTTTACGTAAGGCTAGGTTTTCATTGTTTTTCTTTTCTTCACGACAGCCTAGACCTACTCTACAGCTTTCTTACCTACACGCAAATGGAACAAGTTTGTCCTTTTGTTTTAAAATGTCACACTGTCGACTCACCGATACCGTGAAGGCACATAAGTTTGCGGGAAACACCGTTTTTTATTTTATTGATGAGTTCTAACTTTTGGTAATTCATTAACACAAGATTTTCTCATTCTGACATAGTAACAAAATAATAATAGAACTAATTGTAGCTCAAAATTAAATACTATCTTACAACACAATATTAACTCAAAGAACTGCGAACTAAGGCTCAATCTCAAGACAAGCACGTTAACAACCCCCTTCCACCGCTGTCCGGCATTCATAGTCTAGGTCCAATCGATCAAAATACAATATTTAAAATGGTTATTGAGAAGTTGTCTAGAAAATATATTTTTATTTACACTGATGTATCAAAATGAGAAATTGATCAGGAAATACAAACTGGTTATGGAGTGTTTATCCCTGACTTAAATTTTTCATTTTCATTCAAGCTGCCTTCAATTACAAATATATGTACAGAAGAAATAATAGCAATTAATAACGCGGTAACTGTATGCCTAAATACGGGCATTACAGATTATATTGTCTTTAGTGATTCTAAAAGCGCTATACAAAAATTAAGTCATATAGGTATTAATTCAAAACGTAATTATATTGCACTACAAATTGTATTCAGAAATACAATTAACATTTCCAGAAATACCATGGTTTCATAAATTCCCGTACATAGAAGGCATTTGACAAAAATGTTATAAGAATAAGAGTAAAAGATCACTCATACTGTAAATGCGGAAAAATTGTGGATCTTCACCACATTCTTCTTCAGTGTCCAATAAGAGAACCCAAACAATTTAATCTGAGAAGTAAACTTACAAAATTAGGAGTACCAAACAATTCAAATGCACAAAAAATGTTACAAAATCTTACTTTTGAACATCTAAGGGCAGTGATTATTCATTTAAGTATTAACAAACTGAATTTATGAATTTAAAATAATTTGATACTGTTGAATGCTCGAATAAATGAATTTTAATCAAATAAAATGCACATATCGGGCACAGTTTTTATTCAATATTGACCAAGTACTTTTGCTCCTAGAGCATCTGAAATGAGCCAAGAAACATTTTTTCTACTGAAGAAAATTAATTAACTTCAAAAAAGACTCGAAGTTGATGGTTGATAAAAAATTTATGTAATATAACATTTTAGACTTACTTCGTCAAAATTAGACTATCCAACAATATATGGTGAATGTCATATGTCATAAACATTAACTGATACATTCACACAACACAAGACAAGGGACCAAAAGTTTAAAAATTATTATAAAATTCGAAGAAGCTGATGCTTTTTCTCTCCTGATGTCACCCAATATGTAGCTTTTTCGGATTTTATAATAATTTTTAAACTGTTTGTTCTTTGTCTCGTGTTATGTAGATGTATCAGTTAATGTTTATGACATTTACCATATATTGTTAGATAGTCTAATTTTAACGAAGTAAGTATAAAACGTTATCTAACATAAATTTTCTATCAACCATCAAATTTTTTGTAATTTTCTTCAGTTGAAAAAACATTTCTTGGCTTATTTCAGATGCCCCTGAAGATGCTCTAGGAGCGAAAGTACTTGGGCAAGATTTATTAAAAACTGTGCTCGATATCTGCCTTTTATTTGAATAAAATTAAAATATTTTAACTCGCATATCTTTTAAACATCCTCCAATACCCTGTTGGGTATTTATTAGACCGAGGCAACATTTCGGTTTGTGAAAAGCTCCGATGTTGCATCGGAGCGAAAAACGCCTAAATTTCCTGTGTTGTACTATTTGTTTCAAACTAATATCTCTCACCACAATTGAATTAAATTTAGTATAAATACATATTCTTTTATTTATACGAGCCCAGTGTTCTTCTTTGTCAACCATTTTCCATCCACTCCTGAATGTAGGTCTCTCCCAATTGCTTCCATCTTTCTCTATCTTGCGCCAATCTAATCCACTGTTTGCCTGCCACTGTTCTTATGTCATCTACCCATCTTTTTTGAGGTCTTCCCGTGCTTCTTGTTGTCGTCCTTGGTCTCCATTCTAGAATTCTCCGTGTCCACCTGTTGTCCTTATATCGGGCTACGTGACCTGCCCAGCGCCATTTCATTTTTGCAATTTCTTCCACAATATCCCTAATCTTCGTTCTACGTCTTATCTCGGTGTTTCTAATCTTGTCTCTTAGTGATATTCCAAGCATGATTCGTTCCATTGCTCTTTGCGTTGTTTCTAATTTTTTAGCAGATTTTTTGGTAAGGGCTACTGTCTCCAAGCCGTAAGTACAAACTGGTAGTATGCATGTGTTATACACCTTTTTATTTAAGTTTACAGGAATGGAGGTATTTTTCAAGATATATGCTAATTTGCCGAAAGCGCCCCATGCCAGTTGTGTTCTTCTTTTAATTTCAGCATCTTGATTTGGTTTTCCTAGTTTGATAACATGACCTAGATATACATAATGTTCATTTTCTATGGTATGATTTTGTATTGTTATATTTGTCTGGTCTCGGCTCAGTATTTCTGTTTTGCTGTAGTTCATTTTTAAGCCTACCGCTCCTGAAACTGCATTTAATTGTTGTAACATATCATTTAGTTCTTGGATATTGTCGGCTATTAAAACTATGTCATCTGCGAATCGCAAGTGGTTTAAGTATGATCCGTCGACGTTGATACCCTTATTGTTCCATTCTAGTTTCTTAAAAATGTCTTCTAGAGTGTTCCCAGTGTTCAGTCGGTCAAAATCTATTGCTTAACCTCATTTAAAGACCAAGTGAAAAAAAATACATAATAGATAATAACAAAACTTCAAACTTTGTCACTTTAGATTTTTATGATTTTTAATGCTGCAGATTGCCTAGAGCAAGACGAGCTGCAATACTACCAAATGCACTGGCAGATAAACAAGTATGCGAATCAACAAAAAAGAAAGACAAAGAAGTAGCCAAGGTCCTTGTTTTGCTACACTGCAGACAAACAAATTAGTTTAACAAACAATTAATGCCATTAGCCATCCAAAGTCACGCGTCTCAGATGGTCAAAAAAGACAGAATCACATGTCAATCATAAATTCTAGTATGTAAATAGTAAATTCAATAATTAGCGACACATAGGAAAATTTCTTTTTTGATCACTCTGAAAATAGAATATTATAATTTTTATTTTAGAATAGAATATTAAATTTTTCTTTCATTATATACGTAGCAGGTAGGAAGTCCCATCCTGGGAAGTGAGTCAATCCCTTCCTGGAAAGCTAGTACAGACTAAGGGTGGCTTGTCCAGAGCCACGCATGAAGTCCTCAACGGTGTTTATGGTGGAGAAGAAAGTCTTCACAATGGTTTGGAGGGCGGGGGTGGTGGCCCTTCTAGTTTTAAGGCTAGTATAAAATCAGGGAAGACAGCTCTCTTTGAGCCGCAAAGAAGGCAACTAGTTTAGAAGAGAGACACTCCGAAACCAAAGCTCTGTTACTCTGACTATCCACGGGATAGGTACTCATTAAATAACACACTGATTAAAACTTTCAGTAACCTGTCTCAAAAACGATTGAACAAACAAAGACGAGTCAAGCTAGGAAAACGAATTATTAATATTGATATATGGAACGTTTAAGCGTTGATTGAATACTTAAGGTATCTCACAAAAAATTAACGTTATAATCTCAGAAACAAAAAAGCTCATAATCTCATAAACAAAAAAAGCTAACATAAATATTTTAGTACTTACTGAGAAGAAAAAGAAGGGGCAAGGATCAGAGAACCTTGGAGAGTACGACTAGTTTTTCTCATAAAATTTCATAGAATATCTCATATAAGATAGCATGATTCAAATAAATGGGGTAGGAAAAAGCTAGGAAAAATTAAATCACATTTTTTCAATCTCTCGAATAACTTTCCAATTTTCGTAACTACGTTCAAAGGTGAACCCATTTGACAATAGTTTCTACAATTGTTCAAAATATCAATTTGTTTTGTTATGCGAAATCGTCCTAAGTATTAGCAATTCTATTTCCTCCTACCAGCCCTGCAGTCTCTTCATATTTTATTAGTAGACCATTAACCTTAGCATTAATTAGTATTAAAGTCGTTAGCTCGTCGACAAGATTTAATAAAATAAAAAACCAGGTAAAAATGTTTGCAACATTATTTTGAATTATTAGATATATGTTACAGTATATAACTTCTGTTACATTCTAACAAAACAAGTTTTGTTTAATATTGTGCTGTTTGAAAATTATTTTCCACTACCTTAATTGACAAAACCTAAATTTTATCGAATACTATTTGAATTAAATCCAGCGTAAATAACGAAATAGCGATAGCTTTCATCCGGTGGTGGATATGCAAATGAAAATATTCACACGTTGGCCAACCACTAGAGGTACATATATTTTGAATTATCCATTCATAAATCAGTCCTCGTTGAACACTAAACAACTCCATTTTGCCGGAAAAGTGATGATTACTATTAATAATTACACCCTTTAACGTTCATTTAATTATACTAATGGACTTTATGCATTGAAAATACTCTTCTAATTATCATATTAGACAATGCTTGTGCAAAATGCGACCCACTTTACTTCGATTAAAAGTTATTACCAACATGAACTTTAACTGGTTTATGTAACAGCAAAGACAAATTGTTTGTGTGACTTAATGAATGCTTCATTTACCGACATTGAAATGCTACAGGTAAAGGTAAATTTTATTAGAGCTAATAGAAAAACCTGCCAACATTTCAATTCGCATTATTTTATAATTTAATAGTGCCACATACTATTATATAAATCAGTGAAGCACGTCAAAAATTGGCTAAAAAACAAATTTTCAGAAATTTTGACACGGTTTGTATTTCAATGCAGATGACTAACTGTATACAGTGTGTCAATATTAAAACTTACAATGGGCTATATCTCACGAACCAAAGCTGATATCGAAAAATGTTTAAACCGTTTCGAGGATAGTAAGGAGGAACTAAAATGACATAAAAGAAAACTCACCCCAATCAACCCCTTAGGCCCCATCCATATCAACCAAAAAAGTTTAAATTGCAAACCCCTACTTGTGATACATAATTGAAAAGACTATAAAAAATGCTATCCAATGGTATAAATAATAAGTATACAGGGTAAAGCAATAATTGTGAAACTTTGGCTTAAATGGAAAATTTACTGAGGTTGTTGTTGATTCTGTTGATGACCCTGTATAATTATTATTTTATAATTATACAGGGTGTTAATATCAGCCGGCTTACTATGAATTTTGTATTTGTAATGCTATCTTCCGGACTATTATTTTTAATGGTGAGCGCCCGTCGGAATTTTTTTTGTTAAATAAAACCTTAATTTGCCGTTTTTGCAAAACAAATTGAAATCATCATCAGATTCAATAATTTTTGGTTTATTTTAGAATTTTAAACGTCATTAGTTTTCATTCATTAGTGTTCATTATTTGTATAATGTATGTTCATATTTGCCTCCCAGAACCAGTGTTATTTACGAATAGCTCAAATATTTCATAAAAGGCATCCGGACAAAAATGTAAGTCTTCAACAATAGAAGGTAAATTCTTCAAAACCTAGGCGATGATAATCCATATCGACGAATTGAGTTTTGTGAACTCATGACTTCAAGAATTCGCGTTGAACCGAGAATGTTAGAAAATATTTGTTTCACTGATGAATGTACTTTTATGCTGAGAGGTAATTAAACAAAACTGTCGGTACTGGAGTGATGCGAACCCGCATCGATTCAGAAAAGATCACACTCAATATCCTGAAAAACTGAATGTTTGTGCATGAATATTGGGCGATGCTATAATTGGCCCCTTGTTCATACCAGGCAATTTAAGTGGCGACATTACTTTCGATATGCTGGAAAACACCATCGAACCTTTAATTATGCATGAATTAAAGAACCAAAGGGACGATCAAGGCAACCTAGCTCTAGACGAAGATTTGCTGCACTTCCAACAAGATGGAAGCACCTCCTCACTATGCAGCTCCAGTTAGGCACTGGTTGGATACTAATTATCCGAACAAATTGATTGGAAGGAGAGGTCCTATTGAGTGGCCACCGAAGTCACCAGACTTACCGCCACCAGTGGAATACTGCCATACCGGAAGATAGCATTACAAATACAAAATTCATAGTAAGCCGGCTGATACTAACACCCTGTGTTCGAATAGTTCCATTCGAACATGTTAAACTATTTATAAATATTTTTAATTTAGTATTTAACTCCACTTTTGACAAAAATGCACTCACTCTATAAATGTCATAAATGTCAAACGATTGTCAAAACAATTTGTCAACAGTTTTTTAGTATTATAGTTTTTTGTGTGCTTAAAACTCTTTCAAAAAACACTTCCCGAAAAATCAGGCACTCCGCTTACCCTCAGAGCGAATTTAGACTTGTATGAAGTAACATCTCTGTTTGGCAGAAGTCCCTAAAAATCCGTCAAGGATTTAATCCTCAAAAAAGGTATACAGTGCTCTCCAAATCGGTCAACGATTTGTTCCGCTGTTGGTATAACAGCAATCAATTATAATCACAGATATATTATACATATTGATTATAATATACAGTAGTGCCCGTTTTTGTATACACTCGTAAGTGTTAGAAGTTTTTTCCTATGGTTCTCTGGGTGGCCTTTGACACATGGTTACCACATCTCCGCAGCCCTTGATCCAGGATCTTCGTGATAACGACTTTGATAGACAATAGTGCACATACACTTTCGAAAGACTTAATAGCTAGTAAGTAGTATTTAGTAGGAGGAATTTTGTTTAGTTCTTTATGTATTTGTACTGATTTTATTTATGCTATTTGTTTTTCTTTCTTTTTCTCTTTAATAAATCGTTTTGTACCTTTGGATAGCTTTTTGAACCGTTAGTGTTTAAGACATTCTTATATTACAGGTAAGAGCTCTCATATTTTGTAACCAGCAATCTATGTTATACTCTCTATCTCAATTTAGGACATTCTTCATGTTTGTCCCATTGTGTAGATACTAATGTTATCTACACAATTTATAATTATTAAACAATAGTTATACAGGGTCATCAACAGAATCAACAGAAAGCTCATTAAATTTTTCATTTAAGCTTTACAATTATTGCATCACCCTGTATAATTATTATTTAAACCGTTGGATAGCATTTTTTATACTCTTTTCCATGATGTATCACAAGTGGTGGTTTGCAATTTAAACTTTTTTGGTTGTAATGGGTGGGGCCTAGGATATTGATGGGGGTGAGTTCTCTTTCATGTCATTTTAGTTCCCTCTTTCTGTCCTAGAAACGGTTTCAAGCATTTTTTCGATATTAGTTTTTGTTCATGAGATATAACCCATTGTAAGTTTTAAAATTGACACACTGTATAATAATGTTGTGCTTCCCATTTCCCAATAAAGACAGTATATTCAAGACAGCGTATTCTGATAATACAAAAATTATGTGTAAAGGCTATATTCTAGTATTTT
The DNA here is from genome assembly GCF_040954645.1 of Diabrotica undecimpunctata. Taxonomy (NCBI): domain Eukaryota; kingdom Metazoa; phylum Arthropoda; class Insecta; order Coleoptera; family Chrysomelidae; genus Diabrotica; species Diabrotica undecimpunctata. The sequence goes on along the minus strand of NC_092804.1, from coordinate 105,920,824 downwards.
ATTATTATTATGAAGGCGACTATATACATTTTCTCTTAGATTACTGTGTCATCTAGCAATTCTTATTTAAAATAATTTTGCAGTCTAAATTAAATTTTTTTTTTAAATCTAGCACAACAAAAATTAAATAATGTAGAAGTTTGCCAATTTTTTGCTCATAAAACATCATACTACCTATCTAACGCACTTGGAATTAAAATGAGATTATTTAAGTCGCCTCATGATTGGAATGTTTTAAAATAATAAACAATTTTTTGACTTATAAACAAATAGAATATCTCGATAACTTCAATTAAATTCAGAAAACGGTGGAACAACGTTTCCATTTGTAGATTTGTATATTTATGTACTTTTACATTTCAGTAAAAACTGTTGAGAATAGATATGTATACTATTAGACGAAATGGGGTCCGATTCACTCTGAGCCGATGTTCTCACCAGCGAGGTTTCTCCCTCGGAAGAGGCATAGTTAGCGAAAGTCTCGGTATTAGAAGGTCCAGTAACGGGACTCGGAGATCGATTCCTTAGTCGCTCTTCCTCCTTGAGACTTTCGAGGAATTCCTTGTATTCGGGTTTGGCCCGGGCACGCCGAATCTACTTCTTCGTATTGTTATGAAACATGTTCATCAAATACTAAAGGATGAATCGGCCTTCGTCCCGAAAGTCTTCTTGTCCCATCATAATGAGATCCTCGTCTGTGAATCTCATCAGCCTATCGGGATTCTCGTACTTCTGCTTAAGCTCCCCGTTGTATGCGTCATAATGAGCTAGACGCATTTGTTGACGCACATCTAAGTTAGACTTGAATGTACGCTACCATATGCCGCAGACGTTGTCATCATCTTGTCTGGGTTCTCTGCAGCGTTGCCTCCGTATATGAGTGGCCATACTGGCCTGCATGGCGAAATTAGTACCACAGACGACCATCTCGTTGGATGGTTGTGGAATTAGCTGCTAATTCTAAGACCTGAAATCCCAGGAAACTGGAAGTGTGTACAATCTTGTAAGTGTTCGGAAACCTGAAAGGATAGTAACTGCACAAGTGTGCGACTCGAGTGTTTCGAAGCAAGGAACAAAAGCTCAAATACGGCACACACTTCCAGTCAGGTACAAGCTGTACAACCAGCAATCACTATTTGCCAAATCGGAGTACGTGCTCGTATCTCTGATCCAATGAATATGGATTCTCAGCTCTACTAACGTTGAGGTCTGCACTAGGACGATTTTTGTGGTAAAGGTGAAACATGAAGTTTACTCAGAAGCAAATAAAACTGAAGGTCGCCCACGAGAGATTTGGAAGACTCAAGTCACGCTAACACTTCAGCCAGTTGCATCTGGTAAACGACGGGCCAAGCAATACCACTTTGCAGGGCCAAATTACAGCCAGTTAAAGCATGAAAATCTGGAAAAGCAAGGCATAATTGTTCACCCAATTTTGTAGAGTTTAGTTATGTCCACGTAACGACGATTGTTACTAGTTCCGGCAAATATTTTTATTTTCAAATTACTTTGTAATATAGGTATGTTACCCAGCGTAATTATTAGTGTATCTGTCGGAACATCGTATTGTGATACTAGCTTCTACATTTATCTGGAATGCGTGGAAAACGATTTTTATGTCCGCTTCCTCATGTGATAGGCAAGATAATCTCTGTCATCTATTGTTCTGACTACTACGTTATCGATCGCTTCGAATTTACAACACAAGTCACAGTTCACGTAGACAGTTCTTCCGTCGAAAAAAGGTGCCATATTATTTTTTGCCCAATGATCACAGAAGAATTTTACCGAAAATATATATATTTTTTAATTCATTGGCGAAATTTAATGAACGTTTTTGTTCTGGGCCACTGATATTGAATCTGATTCCAAGCATCTATTTATGCATACAAACGAATACAGAATAGTTTAATCAACTGTAGTCAATCAAGCAGTAAAGTAATCAAACACTGGTTAAAAAAAATATACAACTGCATCATTTACTTACAGATTAGCAATTTATTATAACTTAATCAATTAAATTTTCTGCCCATCTCTAAATATAATTTAGATGTTTATATTTTTTATTTTCGTTTAATAGTTGAAATTATAGTTGAAAAATTTGTATGTATTTAGATCATTTTTATCTTGAATAATAATATAATCGTTTAATATATCCTAATTTTGTAATTTGTTAGTTAGTTTTTCTTATGAAATATTTCTTGGGTAAATATTAAATTATTTGAGTTCTATAACTGTTACCCATCTTCCTCATTTACATATACCCACACCTTCTTGGAGATCGAAAATAAATATTAATATTCTAACCAGTTTCACGAACTAACTGAATAAGTGTTCACATATTTCTCTCTATTTAGTATTCCTTAGCCATACAGTACTTTATATTTTTTATTCTTGAATATGGACATTAAAATATCTATAGTCTTATTTTTAATTTAAATTTTTTTAAGTTTAATTATTTTTCAGTATGTCTGCACCTCATAATTTTTAAGCTTTAAATATTTCCTGTTCAGGATCGACGGTCTAGGCAGAAAATGATAATTAAGTCTAAAGTAGAGATAATTGGTTTAATATCGATGAATCCACTTGTTTTGTTGTTCTTTTGTAATCGCAAGAAATTTGATCCCGTTTGTATTTAACAATAAACTAACTTCATTTTTCTTCTCTAATTCAGTCTATTCGATTGTCAAATACCATGATTGATTCTGGAACTACTTTCTTGTGGCATGGTTAAGTTAAATATTATATTTTTATGAGTTTAAGCAACAATTATTAATTGGTTGTGATTCTGATAAAAATTACATTTTTAATAACTATATTTGACGTTTCCATTACCAATCCGGAAATCGTTCTTAAAAATGTTTTTTTTGTACAAATTATATAAAAATGTGTATAACTAAAGATTTTGTTATTGGTTATGTCATGTCAAAGTTGACATGCCTTAACTAGCACAGATCACCTAACCTCTAGATGCTTCACGACAATACTTTAGTTGGATATGAAATTCAGCGCTCCAAGAGATTTGTATCGGAACTAATTCAAGCGATAAATTACGCGGGAAATTCAAAATTTAATTTTGGTGGGAAAATTTAAATAAAGCTTAAAATATTTAAATATAATTTGGTATATTTGAAAAAAAACTTGTATTTGAAATTTTAAAATGTGCAAATTATTTTTAAATTCAAATATACCGTTGATTGATTTGGGTTATTCAATCAACGAATATATACAATACCGTTTACGAAAAAATAAGACAAAATATAATTTATTTATTTATTTAATACATCTAAAACAACTTTGTATATAAATTTAGAATAGAATAGAAATATGCTTTATTACCACTGAAAATTGTACAATTTTATGGACAAAGCTTACAAAAAGTCAGAAAAATAACAATTTAAAATTTACTGAAATTACATAAATCGTCAATATCACAATATAAAAGATAATAAAATACACAATGTATTGCAAAATTTAAATAAATTGCAAATTGCATAATAAATCCTTACGAACTAATACGTTTAAGTTTCTGCATGTGATACTCAAATATATATTTATACAAATACTTTAGTTACTTGTACATAAAGCTATTCGTTAAGAAGCTCTTTTACTAAATAATATGGTCTTTCAGATAGATAGGTTTTTATTCTTTTACGGAACTTACGGAAAGAAGTTGCAGATTTAAGTTGCAAAGATTGTATAATCTTTTTACTGAATATAATATAGATTTCTTTACTAACGCAGTGGACGGGATCAGTAAATACGCATTAAAGGTTGAATTTCTGGTGGAGTAGTCATGATTAGGTCTTGCTGAAAAAACATGTAGGCGTTTACGAATTAAGCAAACAGTTTCTAAAATATATAAAGAAGGAAGACTTAAAATCCCGTGATTTTTTAAGTATCTTCTGCAATATGTTATTCTACCGAGAACAAAAGGATACCGTATTGCTCTTTTTTTGTTTGTAATTTAAAAACAACTGTCAGATTGGGCAGCTGTTCTAGAACCCCAAAAAAGAAGACCATATCGAAGATGAGACTCGAACAAAGAAAAATATGTTATTTTGGAAGATGCTAAATTAATTTTCTTCAAAACAGATCTTACTGCATAGCAGGCTGAGGCTAGTTTCTTACTTAACAAATCGATATGAAGGGACCATTTAAGGTTGCTGACTATAAAAATACCAAGAAATTTTACAGAATCAATGATACTGATCTGGCTATTATTAAGAAGCAAGGATTGAAGAGCTTTATAGGATAATGCTACTGTCTTATCAACGTTAAAAGAGAGTAAATTAGAGTCTGACTAGGTTTTTATTTTAAATAGATCAGAAGTTATAGTTGCATGAAGAATTGCAATATTAGAGTTTCTCCAGGTAATACTGGTATCATCAGCAAAAAGAAAAATGTTTCCATAGGTTTTAAGTTGGAGATGTGATTTATAAAGATAAGGAAAAGTAGAGGACCCAATACTGAACCTTGTGGTACTCCACATACAATGCTTTTGTGACTAGAAGCTATATCATTTGCTATAACTAGTTATTTCCTTTTCCCTAAGTAAGATTGGAACCAATTCAAAGAAACACCTCGAATTCCATAGACATTTTGTTTTTTTTTTATCAATATCGTGATTTACACAATCAAAAGCTTTGGAATAGTCACAGAAAACAGTAACAGTATAAAGATTATTGTGTAGTGCTTGATAGACCTCATTTGGTACATACATAGCATCACTGGTACATTTATTACATAAAAACCCGATCTGACTTTGTGATTTTTTACAAATCATTAAATATAAATATAACTCAAACTAAAAGAGCACATAATACACAATATACAAGCATGAATACAAATTAATGACTGGTATTAAGATGACCAATTATGGAGATAAATAGGATACTATGGAACAGATATTTCTTTCCAAAGAGTATTTGTGGTGTAATTGTTTTAATGCTCCATATAATTTTTTCTTTTTAGGGGTAATTGTACCTCTTGTTATATTACACTGCTGCAATATTTTCAGTGGTGTGATATTCTTAAGGACAACACCTAAAAATAAATGTGATGTTAATTTCTTTATTCAATCCTTACAAGGCAAAATCGATTCATTATATTAACCTTCGTGAAGTGGCATTTTTGAGTGAGAGACTTGGTAGACTGTTTTTTGATGTGAGTATTAAACAATTTATTGTAAGTACTAGAATGTTTCAGTACCTTCATATATCTTTGTTAGATTTTAGCAATGGGAGATTATAAACACAGACAAGCTCCTATTTCTAGTTTTTAGCCCCAGCTGGTCTATGACACTGAGGCAACTAAACTTAAAAACTCTAGTATCACTACCAGAACTGTTAATTTTATAGTTAATCATATTAGAGAATATTTACAAATCTGCTGATGACAATACAAAATATAAAATTTTAACTACAATTACCTTTTAAATCCTTACTCTCATCAGTTTGTATTAAAATTTCTTCGTTTGGTAACAATGCATCATTGTGTTCGGCAACTAAAAAGTTTCATAAAATAGTAACCGATTTGAAAATTATTGTTATCTTCGTAATACTTACTACAATGGGGTATCTCAAATGATTGAAACATGTGTGTAGATTGTGCATCTCTACTTGTTGAAGGACTCCCAACTAAAACAAAAAGTTAATATAATAATTTATACCATGATTCACTTCAAGTAAAATAATTTTTATTAATTACATATTAGGGTTACATATTTTCGGTTACATTTGCTTCTACACTCAACATTGAAATACTTCTGGGATGTAAATTAGAAGAAGAATCTAAAATCAATCATCAATCAGTTATTTGTTCTCTAATATCAAATATTTATTGGACTCACCATACAAATATAAGCTAGGAATTGCATTTTTATACAATTTATGGCTCCATGAAGAAACAAACTTATCTTCAAAGTGTCTGTGCAGATTCGTTTTGTTTTAAAAACTGTACTGGAATTCATCATATTTAAATTAGGATATCTTATAACACTAAGCCACTTCCTAAATCGTATAATGTCTTTATCAGGATTTGGAAAGGCATGTCTAATTGATGACGACTTGGTACATTGTAGGATACAACATTTATTGTGAAAAACCATATTTAACTAATTATTATTAATCTGCAAAATACTGTTTGAACACCGCCACGAACATTTAAAACACAGATCACTGAGGTAGGTGGTTTGTAATTTACAAACTAATTTGAGGTTAATGCTAACAATAACCCAGAGATATTAAACCCAGTTTAGTTTAATTTCTTTGCAATAATAACCATCAAATTCAAATCAAAATCTGACTATATAGACGCTAATCAATTACTGACAATTAGCGATTGACAATTATAATTTTTAGTTGTGTTCTAAACCTAAACTGCAGAGTAAAGTGACATCTGAAGATTTGTATCGGTACTACAAATGACATTTAGTGTAATTTGACCTTGAGCTACCTACGTGAAACGTCTAGTTATTAGTGGTCTGTGTTAACTAGATCTTGTACAATGTACACGAGCACGGACCACAATGAAAAGATGAATAAATAATCATAAAAAAAACAGACATGAAAAGGAGAAAAATCAAACAAATCATTCTACATAACGAAAAAAAAATGTGTAGCTAACCCATCAGCAGAATTACGCCGGCTTTGGTTTCCAATACCTAAAAAAGAAGTCAACAACAAGAATAAACCAACAATCGCCGAGTAATAGGAGATCAAACGCATCATCTACAATCTAACACAACATATATACAATACACAATACACCCATAAATAAAACAATTTTTTTGCCCAAGCAAGTTACATAACCACAACTATGATATAATTTTCTTACACAAACCTATAACATGGAACACAGAAAAACAGTCAGAATTTAAGATTGCCAGCATAAACACAACACTCAAAATATGTAAATACAACAATCATATTAGGCAAACTGGAACAGTGCGAGGTCTATCAGGAAGCGTAAAATAATACTGTTTAGTACATTCAGTCAAAAACTTCCTATGTTTACTATTAACTTTTTATCAACAATAATTACAAGCTAACCAAATGAATTACAGTAACCTATTCGCTCCGTGCGTGACTGACGCGACATCTACCGCCTTCATCTGACAGTTTTGGACCTCCCAATTTGAGGTTAAACATAATAATATGTTAAATAGATACTCAATTGACAAGTATTATTAATTAATTTTTTAATTATATTTTTTAGTTTATGTACAAAATAAATTTAGTATTAAAAACTGGGTTTCTAAAAATTCATCAACTTTATCTTTTCAATCCCAAACGGAAAAGAAAGGGAAAAATCTAGTACCGCCAAATCAAGTTTTAGCATGTGGAAGAGCATGTAATTAAAAACAATAATAGTAAAAATTATGATATAAAAGCTAAAGTCATCTGGCAGGCTGCACTTAGCTTGAAGCCTTATGAAATATCATTTGAGGTAAATTATTAAAATTTTCCTATTTCAATTTCAGGACTAGAAAATAAATTGGAATTTTATCAGCCCATAGAACAGGCGGGTTTTAGAAAAGGCTATGGAACAAACGATCACCTACTTGTAATAAAAAATCTTATAGAAAAATGCACTGAATATAATAAACCACTAGCTTTAATATTTGTCGACTATGAAAAGGCATTCGACACCGTAAATCAACAAAAAATGTTGAAAGCCTTGACAGAATGCCGAATTGACTATCGGTATATAAATACCGAAAAACATGTATACCAAAACGCAACAGCCAGTGTTAGAGTGGGTGATCGTCAAACCCAGAAATTCCCGATACAACGTGGAGTACGCCAGGGGTACACCATATCGCCGAAACTGTTCACTACGCTTTTGAAATATATGTGTAAAAGGGCAAAACTGACCGACAAGGGCATAAACATAAACGAAGAAAAGCTTAGCCATCTAAGGTTTGCACATGATATTGTACTAATAGCTGATAGGATAGACGAGGCCAAAGAACTTTTAAATCAGCTCTACCTTTCCTCGCTAGAAGGGGGATTGAAAATAAATATATCTAAAACCCAGATGATGACAAATCTTCTAGTCAGCGAAGATATATGCGTAGGAACAAGATGCGTAGCAACACTAAAATGGAACTGGGCAGGCCACGTGGCTCGAATGACAGACGATAGATGGACAAAGCGGATACTGGAATGGAGACCAAGAGATGATGCCTACCGAAGTAGAGGTCGGCCACCAACACGTTGGACTGACGATCTAAAACGTTGTCATAGGAATTGGATGCAAGAGGCACAAGATCGAAATAGATGGAAAATTATGAGGGAGATCTATGTCCAGCAGTGGATAAGCGAAGATTGAATGATGATGATGATTTCAATTTCATAAAAATGAAATTATGTGATACTTACTTTTTCATATTAATAGCACGAATTCATCTTTTTCTTTTCTCTAATTATTTATTATGTAATTTTTGGAAACCTATAACAGCTACACTCACTAATGTGGTTTTAGTCATACAGCATTTTCCCAATAATAAGGTTTTAATGAATTTAAAACAGAAATGGCAACATTTTTATATATGACTTTGTTTGCAGCCTATTATGTTATATGTTTTAATAAAAATTCTTTTGCAATAACTTAAAAGGTAATGCAGCATTCAATTCAACAAATATTTTATTATAAGCTTTAGATGCTGACTAGCCTATTTCAAATTCAGCTAATACCTACACAGAAACTGGGTCAGAATTCAATGGCTTCCCATAAGCAAAGAGCAAACGCGTTCCTTAGTACAATAATCTACACTGAAATGTCTGCCAAAGTTTGCTCTGCATTATTAATAGTAACGACAGAAAAAATACGATAAGATCCCTGCGCAACGTTACCCCATATAATATTCATAAGAACTGCTTCACTAATATTCGACGTGTTTTAGACTTCGGATGGCGGTTAGTTCGTCTTGAAAGTCGGAATAACTGAAATGGAGAGAGTGAAGGATAGTATCAGCCCGAGGCCAACTTACAACAAAAAATATTTTAGGTCTAAAATGGGAATATTGACTAATACAGGAGTTTACAAAATAGTTACTTTTTAATTCAAGTTTTTGTGTGACAATTTTCATTCATAGTGTGGCATGCATCTATCGAAGTAGCAATATCTTTAAAGGATAATTTATAGATTGCCCTAAAAATGTATTCTTCTTCTTTCCTGCAAACCATACCCGTTTTTAAGCGTAGGCTATCTTAATGTTAACCAACTGCTCGAATGCTTGTCGGTCGGTAGCTACATGAAACAATTTCTTGACCGTTCGACCTATTTATCGTCTAATGTTACGCAACCAGAAGAGTTAATTTCTTTCAAGCCAGCGTTGCCCTTCTATATTTCCCTGAATGACCAACTGAAATAAGCGATATTTACGTTCCGTCATTATATGACCAAACTATTGGATCTTTCTCATATTGATGGTATTGATCAATCATTGCTATTTGTGCCTGGTTTCTAGTATATGTTGGTTAAGTATGTGTACTGTCAACGGGATTTTGAAATTGCGACGGTAACAACAAAAATCGAACGCTTCTTATCTAGTCATAGTTTTGAATTTTAATTTTTCAGGTTTTACATTAATAAAGCAAAGAAGAACAAGCACTTAAGCACTCTTAAGTACTTGTTCAACGAGAGATTTTAATTGTATAATAGAGAACGCCAGCTAATGAAGCTTTTGCGTTCCAGTTCTATTCTGGTCAAAATTGCCTCGTCGCTTAAAGCAGGTGATCATATTATAGTAAAGCTTTTAAACCATCTGATGTACATATCCAGACCAACTAAATCTAAGCATTGAAATATTAATGTATGTGATACTGTATCAAAGGTTTTTTCAAAATGTATAAAACATACGTTAATGTTTTTTCGAAACTTAATACTTTTTTGTAAAAGTATTCGAGTGCTTACTGAGTACCCATGCCGCTTCAGAAATCAAACTTCTCATCATCAGTAATCCCCTCACAAAAATGATATTTACGACAGTGCAATATTTTTATAAAAAATTTGAATAAGTGTCTGGTTACACCGATAAGGTGAGAGCCGCTACATTTTTTAATGTCAATTTTTTGGAAATAGTTACAAATATTGATTTTAACAAGTTTTGCTGTTGCTATATATCTTGTTTAACAAGGAAGTGATAATCGCAAGACTCTTAATATCTAATAGTTGTAATAATACTATTATTATTATTATATAGAAATCGGTGGAAAACAACGGAAGGCCTACGTTTATCGGTGGATATATAAAGGCTAGTTGAAGATGTAGTAATACTGTAGGTATTTTATCTGAACCAGGAGCATTCCTTCGTTTTGCCTGATCGATGGTCTTTTAGTCTTTTGCACTTCTAAGACGTAGAATCGGTGGGCCCGTGCCTCTGTTTCTTGGTAGATTCTTTGATCGTCTTTAAACAATGCTGTTATGTAATTATCCCATTCGGTTCAGCGCTTATTAGTATTGCATCAGATTTTAAGATTTGCTTCTTTCTCGGATTTACCTACTTATTTTGTTTAATTTTTCTTTGTTTTTGGATTTGTAGTGTTTTCGAACGTCCATTACGTCTAAGATATCAAATGTCATTCAGTCTTTTGTAACTGATCGTTGCCTAAAAATATCTGCAAAACACTAAACATACGAACATTACTAGTGGTGTAAGATATAGCTGAGGGAGACTAACGAGTACAAACAACATTATAACCGTGTAATATTTGATGAAAGAAAATAGGCTCTTACAAATATAGTATATAAATTAAAATAGATAAATAAGAATAAATATATGAAATGGATTTTGAGAGACAGCTGATGAAAATAAAGAATAAAAAATACCTATGCACTAGATCCAGAGGAAAAATTATCTGTTCACAAGGATAAAAAACTTCTTCTTCTTCTTATTATATAGACTGTCTGATTTTCAATGTGTTTCCAGTAAGTTGTCGTTCCACCGTTTTCGTGGTCTTCCTAATGATCGTCATCCTATTGGGGAACCGTCTATTGCCGTCTTTACTACTCTATTTGTTGTCATTCAGCTTATATGAATGTTCCATTCTACTCTTCTATTTTTTACCCAGTTCTTGATGTTCTTCATCTTGTATCTACGTCGTATATCTGTACTTCTAGCTCTGTACCACAGTGCCTTACCATCAATTTTTCTAAGTGTTTTTATATCTACTGTTTCTAACATCATTTTTGTACTCCCCGTGTCAGGTCTTGTTTTTGTCGCGTATGCCATTATTGGTCTGATGATTGTTTTGTAAATTCTGCCTTTCATTTTTTTTTCCGATATTTTTATTTCTCCCTATTGTTTAATTCAGGCACACTGCGGCTCTGTTTGCTCTGTTTACTTGATCTTCCACTTTAGTTTCGAGCTTCTCGTATCTAGATAATGCGATGCCTAGATATTTAAACTCCATCACTAGTTCTATTATCTGACCTTCCAGCTCCAATTTACATCTTAGTAAATTTGCTGTTGTAACCATGCATTTTGTCTTTTTTGGGGAAATTAGCATGTTAAATTTTCTGGCGATTATATTAAATTGGTGCACCATACGTCGTAAATCATCTTCATCTTGAGAGAGTAGTATTGCGTCGTCTGCATAGCAGATTATTTTAAGTTGTTTGTCTCCCATTTGGTATCCTTTTTTTCTTACTTTTTTATTATTTCATTCATAATTAGGTTGAACAATAGAGGATTCAGGGAATCTCCCTGTCTTATCTCATTGCCAGCTTCAAAAGGGTCGGTTAGTTCTTCTTCTACTTTTACTTTTATTGTGTTGTTTTGGTAGATATTTTTGATCATTTTGATTATTCTTAGATAAAAAGATAAGTAATTAATGGCTTTATTGATTGTCTGTTATAAACTGGTCGTACTCTAGCCAAGTGGCTTGTTGAATCTTTTGTTTATTTATGATATCCATTTCAGGTTCCTGGAAGGAAACCTGTTACAGTCAGTATAGGTCTAATTATTGGGTACTATATGGTTTTGAAGTTGTATGTTAGTTTTCGAGTTTTTGAAAAATGTTACTCGCCTGCGATCTAATATCCCACATTCATGCAAGATATGTTAATTTTTTTGGTTTTCTGCTATAGAGCCTGCAGTTTAACTCTCCATTAAACACCCCTATTTTATCCCGGAGTGTTCCATTACTGTACTCTTATTAGAGTATGTGCGTCCAATATATATTTTGTCAGGTGCATGACTGGGCTTACATTTTCAGCAAGAGTTATGTTTTTTTCAGGTCCTAGATGATACTGTAACTGATCTTCTTCTGGCAAGTTTAACAGCTCTATTATTTCTATGTACTGTCCATACTGGAATCCGTACCAATGTGACACTGTTGTATTTCTCCAGTCTGTCGACTTTTTTACGACATTCTCACACTAGCCTAGAGTCCAGCTTAGGGTTTCTAAAGGAGAAAATTACAACTTAAATATTTGTGTATATATTGATCCACTTTAATTTGAAAGCACTCATATAAATTTCTATTATGTAATGCAAAATGGTTGCTCATGTGTTCTTTTAGTCTATAATAGCCCATTCTTGCCTTCTCCTTATAATGATGTACAAAGTACTATTGATGTACCCTTTAGAACCCCTGTGATTGCAAGGTAAGCAAGTATTTGCACCCAGCTTAATTTAAGCATGGCACTTTTTTGCTGCATCTATAGCTACTATACCACTAATGTATATGTAATTGTTGGTTTTACCACCATGTTATAAATCCAATATAACTTCTCTGGTTTTAATCTCACATTTTTCATAAGCCGGTCTAGCTATCATTAACGTAATCATCGCTTTCTTGATTATTTATACTATCTGCTGATTTTAAGTTAATTTCGAGTATAATCTTACCAAAAAGTTCTTTAGTTCTCTCACCAGATTTAGATTTGCAGCATTTAGACTTAGAGAAAAAACCTTTTAAATTCGTTCTGATGGTAAATTTTATGATTTTGGAAGAGAGTAGATAAGCTCCACTTGTGGAAAATTTCTGGCTACCTGTGCTGATACTGTATCCCAGTAACGTTTTATATATCACTTTTGCTGTATCAGACTTTGATGGAAGTGAAATCGAAAGCGTCCAAAAGTATATACCCAGGTCACACAATTATACTGGACAAGCACAATCTAACGCTAGAGATCACTAAAAGAATTCGAATGACTAGGACAGCGATAAAAAGATTTAGTACAAAAAAAAAAAAACAAAAATATACCAAATTTAAAGAATGATGATAATGACGATAAAGAATAATTTACATCGTATGCCACACCAATTTAATATAACCGCCAACAAATTTAACATGTCTATTTCCACAAAAAAAAGACAACATGCGTAGTTCTAACAGCAAATCTTCCAAAATGTAAATTAGAGCTGGAAATTTAGATAGGTAATAAAACATGTAATGGAATTTAAATATCTAGGCATCCCACCATCTAGCTATAAAAATCTCGAAACATAAGTAGAAGATCAAGCAAATAGAGCAAACAGAACCACACGATGTCTAAATGAAACAATGGAGAACATGACCTAACATAGAGAGGATAAAAATAATGTTAGAAACAGCAGAGATGAAAACCCTTAGAGCTATGTCTATACAATAAGAAAAAGAAGAAGACAAATAAATTCAACAGTTCTATTATACCAGTTATGACCTATGAAATTGAGACCGTTACACTTTAGAGCTATCAGCCAGTAGATTAAGTACAATGTAAAGGGCTATCGAACGAGCTATATTAGGAGTTTCTTTGAGAGAACATATACGAAACGAGGACGTACGAAGCAGGACAAAAGTATAAGATGTAATTGGAAGAATTGGACAAATTAAATGGAGCTGGTGAACACGTAACACGACAGGACAACAAAACATGCACGCGAAATTATTGTACATAGGAGACCATTCGAAGATAGTCGTAGTAGAGGGACACCACAAAAACCGTGGCTAGCCGACGTCAAAGCAAAACTGGGAAGAAATTGTCATTAAATAACACAAAACAGAGAACAGAGGAAACCTGTCAGGGTGGTCCTTGTCCAGAAAATTTTATGTTGGTTTGAAAGAAAAATATTACATACTATACTGTGAGTTAAATTGTGGTTATTGGATAAAAAGGTTTAACTTTTAGGTGTACGTATATCATTCAATATTTATTTTATAATAAACTAAGACGTCTTAAGCTCTTATGTATGATGGTAATGCGGATAAAAGACACGATCCTAATATACAGTTATAACAGTAATAAAATTTGTGTGCTTTTACTATTTTTATTTTTTTTCATCAACGTTTCAAAAGACTGGAACACATACAAGAAAACCAGGACAAGGACATATATCTACTTCTCAAAGAGATCACAATTTTCTGCGCTTCAATGTTATCAAAAACATAATTTATTCAAGCCGAAGCGTAAATGATTTGATTAAAGAAGTACGCCGTGTCGATATTTCTGATATTACAAGTTAGAAGACGTCTCAGCAATACAAATCTGAGTAATAAGAGGTACGCCACCAGACCATTTCCGCCCTACAACAGTTAATGTTAGACGTTTAATATATGCCGAGGAATACGGAGGGTAGACTGTACACAACTGGAATTGGGCCTTATTTACCAACGGGATGAGAATTTTTTCATCGGAAAAAGTCTCATTTCTTGGGAGGGTATAGCCTCTGATACCTATATGGAGTTAGCGCTTATACCTAGACCATGTTAGTTCCATTTGCACCATTCATAGGACGGGAAAAGACCGGATTTTGCTATTGCATGATAATACTTTACATCATTATGTTAGATAAAATGTAATTTTTGTTCTTGTCAGTTAATACATATTATACAATTAAAAGTATAGTTTACTAGTATTTTTTTTTCGTTTATATATATATATATATATATATATATATATATCTTCTTCTTCCTATGCCGTCCCCATTAACGACGGAGGTTGGCGACCACATTTTTAAAAGCTTCTCTGTCTTTTGCAACGTGGAATAATTCGTCTACAGTCATGTTTGTCCAGTCTTGAATATTTCGCAGCCATGACTTCCTCTTTCTACCTATTTCCTTTTTGCCTCTACTCTATATATATATATATATATATATATATATATATATATATATATATATATATATATATATATATATATATATCTACGGCATAAAGTGGACTCCGCCCATGTTAAAATTCAGGTTCAAGTGAGCTCCGTGGTCAAGTGGCGACCGATATACGGAGCTCACTTGACCATTCCATAATATTGGCTCTGTCGATTCGTCAATATGTATAGTTTCACAATTTTTAAAAATTTTGTGGAGCCCCTAAGTACCCCTGTATCATGAATGTATATCGCTTAGTTCACGTGTATATATTATAGGGGTCGTTCAGATCTTGTTCCGTGTATATTGGAACCATACGTATATCGGTTTAAGTAAGCTCTGATAGTTTGGCAACTATGGTATTAAGCCGTTTATTTCCAGCGTATATTCTAAACGGTTCATATAGACTCCTTACTTTTGTTATCATTCATACGCATTACAGTATGTAACAGATATGTGTACTACCAAATACCTGTTTTTGGTAGGTACGTGCTTTTCTAAAAATAGATTTATAGATACAAAAGGATTTCATTACCAAGTTGGATGTGTTTTTTCATATGCGAAAATTTCCTAATGTATTTTGTTAACGTGAGTATGTCTTTATACGTTTTATTTAAGAATCCGGTTAATAAGAACTTCGTTTATTTCATCCATTATTTCATGATATCTTATATACAGCTTTTTTATTATTTTATTATTTTATATTTTTCTGGATTCTATTTCTTATTATTCTATTTTTTAATTTTGGATAGAAGGTTATCTCAAAATATATATTTAAGTGCTAAAATACGAGTAGATATTTTTTTGTTAAAATGGGTAGTAGTGCACAAAAAAGGGAAGAATGATTAATTTTTCTAACGTGAATTATACCACTTCACCAATATTACATATTTCTGAATGTTTTATCTCGTATTTAGGGGTAATATGGGGGTAATATGTATTCAATATAAGTGGAGTTAGTGTCAAATTTGCAATGATCTTTATAAGTAATAGCTTACTAACTGTACTTTACGTGTTCAGTTCACATAAATAAACCTTGTCCCTTCAAAAAGAGCGATTTGAACGGTAAAGTTAACTAAGAAAGTGTGATAAGTCTTGTACCACCCCACATGCACACAAGTTAACCGGTGTTTGCAGGCAAGAGTCCTCCTGGCAGATTTAAGGAAGATAACTACCATAAGGAAGTTCCGTTCGAGGGATCAGATGGCGAGGAGCAGCTTATTTTTGTTTGTATATCGGGACGAATCTGGACTTTGTTTTTTTTTGCTCTCTAGCTACTTATCTTCGGATATTAGGTGGATTGATAGCTACAATATTGTAGAGCTTATGTATGGATGTGAGTCTTAATATTCCCTGAATTTGGCTGACTAATTTAAAACTAAATATTTTATAAGTTATTTAAATAACTATTTATAAGCGGCATTTAGATTAACAAATACCACTCCTCACACCTGATATTTTTCGTACTTCTCTTCGCTGTGTTGGGCAATATTTAGTATTTGTGACATATAGGATCTAACCTGTCAGATATAGCCACTTTTGTCTTTTAATTTGAGTTTTTCTTCTATTATCGGTTTATATTAAGGATCATGTACAGAAGTATTCTGTATAGCTGACAAAATAAATAGATATATTGGCCGATAGCTTTTGTGGTCGTTGAAGTTTTTGCCAGGTTTAAGCAAGGCAACAACTTTGTCTTTGCTTTGCTTGTCTAAAGACTTTGGATATTAGCCATTGTTGTATTTTTAGTTCAAATTTTATAGTTAGTTTTGTGCTCAGATCCTCAGCCAGGAGCCGTATATTGTTCATTATATACGTGGATAGCGGATCCAAGCTCAACATCGTTGAAAGGTTCTCTCAGCTGACTGGTTTTGTTTTCTCTCATTATAAGTTTTTCTTTGATTCTTTGCCTGCATTTAATATGTAATTTTCAGCGATTAGCTTAATACCAAATACCATAGGATTGGCCATCTATGTGCTTCCTGCATTTTGTTAAGCGCATATGTAAAGTGGAGTGTCTTTATCTCTAGATATACTCTTAATATTTTTACACATAATTAGAATAGTTGGTCCTAAAAAGGACCGATTTGACAAAAAACATATTGAACGGGTGATTTAAGAATTAACGATTACTTAATTATTCATTACCCAGGGTACGCCCGATTGCGGTGGTCTTATTAGTACTTCAATTTTCGTGAACGCTTCTACTTTAAACTTCATAAAAAATGACTAATCTTTCACTTTTCTGTTACTGTTATTTTACGACGATATTTCGAGTCAGATTTGTATAGTAATAACTATAGTCAATATATAGTCTCTATAAGTAAATGAGTTTGTGGTATCGGTTACAACTCATATATATTGATATTGAGGAAATAAACAGGTTAAAATAGGTGTAGAAAATTTTACCTACATATATCGGCACCATTGTTCAGGAGATGGGTTTATCCCAGAGATCAAAGGTTACATACTTTTACAGGCGTATTCTAAGTTCTATTTATATATTTTTTTTACTAAAAAAGTGTATTTATAATAAAGGCCTTAAGATATCTGTAGATTCCATGAATATTAGAATCTATGGAAATTAGCAACTTAAAAAATACAGACATAATTCTGAATGACCAACTTGAGACAAACAGTTATCCCCTCCTCAACTTGTTCAGTTACAAAATATGACGTGTAAACGCATACCTGTTTAATTGTTAGATAAAATGAATTTCCATCAAGTAACGGTCGAATCTATCACTTACTTAAAGAGTACGAAAAGACCTGCTTATGCTTTAGAGTATGGGTACTTTAGTACAAAGTACCCTTTGCTTTTGCCAATTGCTTTGTCACTTTCTCAGCGATGGGTCTCCCTTTTGCTCATCAATAATGTTCCCGCTCGATATAGTTATTCTAAGATATTCAGATTTCACTATATGCTCTACATTTGGTTTTATCTCCTATTAATTTACAACTACGACGAAATCTTTATAATATATCTGATGCATTGATAATAAAGTGGAGTAGAATACTTACGTAGATAATATTTATTTGTTTTGAGTATACTTATTTTACGACCTAGTACATAAAAAAATTAATACTTGTATGCTCAGTGCTTTCTAAGTCTGTAAAACATAAATATGCTTCCATATTAGATTATACATTTATTAAGAATGTCCACTCTCTGAATTGAAGTTTTTATCTTAAAATATGACTGTCCCACAATCTTTCACAAAAGTTATTCTTTTCTGAAATTTTCTGAATAAGGTTCAGTAGGTTTTTATATTTTGTTTTACGTTTTAATCTTTAAATCGGAGTTCATTTTTTGAAAAACTATAAACATGTGACAACAAATTGCTATATGAACGGCGTTATGCATCACTAGACCCAGCCCCATTTCCTTAAATTTTGGATTATGGCGCTTTCTGGTGGAAAAGAGGAACAACAGGATAACATCAGATGTAGACCAAACAAAAGAAATTAGGACATGCATTGAAATAGCACGTGCA